>NC_049907.1:21254923-21299923 GCF_001411555.2 Juglans regia | reverse complement strand
TAAGAGAGGCAGCCCATAGAACTTTCTTTTATTCTTTTATTTTTATTATTTTTATTTTTATTATTTATTTTCTAACAATTTAGATTTTGATGCAGGTTTATTTAGCATGAATAAAGAGCTAAAAATTACAAACTACGGCTGATTCACCATGAAATCAGGGAAGTTCCTTTCATTTCTTCAATCTGTCTCACTTTTGCATTACAATGAGGACATTGTTTAGTTTAAGTTTGGGCGTGTAAACTCCTATAGTCATTTGCTCTTCTTGTTTCCTATTTATTTTTATTTATTTTTTAAGATTTTATAAGTCTTGAGTTGTTGGATTCTCTTACCAAGCATGCATTTGAGTATGATTGAATTCTCAATGACTCTGAAAAATTGTGATTGAGGATGGGATTGAGAAAAATTTACAAAAATTTCTTTTATGTCAAGCTGAGTTTTGTGGGTACTTTGATTTAAATCTTTGACCTTGAACATAATTGAGCACATAGTCTTATTCCATTTTGTTTATGAAGAGAATCAGTTGAATTAATTGAATCAGGGAAGTTCAATCTTGCTTTGCTCTAGAATCCGTTGATGGATCATTGAGGCGAAATCCTAGTTGATACCAAATATTAGAGAAATGATCTGGACAATTTTATTGTATAACCAAAAAACTTTCCCAACCGTCCTGATTATCATGCCATCATTGCATGGTGTATTTCCATAGTCAACCCCATTGAGCCTTATTTTACATGAGTTTTTATTTATTCTTTTAACTACATAAATCATTTTCGTTCTAAGCCTGAAAAATCATGATTTACCTTTTACAGTTTGAGAAAATACTTTGGTGGAAATCTACAATTAAAGAGAAAGTTAGTTTAAGGAAATTATACTCTATTTGATCAAAGCATGTGGGAAAAAAAAGGAAGGTTGAAGTGGTTGAAGATTTGAAAAGGCTACAAGAATTGAGGTGGCTGAACGAAAAAGGTGGGAGGCGGAGAAAAAAAAAAGAGAAGAAGAAAAAAAAAGAGTATTTTTGCTGGGTTTGTATTTTATTCAGAGGTGATTTATCCATCATGGCAAAAAAAAAAATGGAAAAAGAAATTCAATAAGTGGAGTGCAAATCACTATAGATTTTGTTGAAGGTGTACTTGGTACTACTTCATTGATTACAGCAACAATAATATCACAAGTATGAGCATATAGTCGATAAAGAGTTATGATTTGAATCATGTGGATATCTCTTTTATTGTTCTTTCCACCAAGTATTTTCCCAGTTTGCTTTGATCTTCCACATTCATTTCTTTCTTAACCCTCACCCTGTGGCCTGTCATTACAACATTGATTAAAGACCTTTTGATTTCTGATTTTGGTGTTTGACTACATTAGTGGAGATAATTTTCGAAAATTAGACTTATGGGGTTAAGTTTTGAGAGAATTCTTCTAATATTAGTTGTTCTACTTTTATCTGAGTTTGTAGGTGGTTTGGAGTTGAATTGATTATATCACACACACACACACACACACACACACACACACACACACTCAAGGTCTTAGCTTTAGGTTGAAGTAACCTCTTATCTCTTGCTTGACAAATTGCTAAATTTTTTATTGATTTTCCTGCTATCTTTGATGTTAAAAGAGTAAGATACTAGTGATTAAATCTAATTCAGATCATGGCTTGGTGAGTGATGAAACTTCTCTATAGAGTCAAGTTGATAGTCTATAGTGGTCTTTTATTTTCTTTTATTTTTGTTTGAGGACAAACAAAGTTGTAAGTTTTGGGGTGTTTGATGACTTGAATAATTTAGTATATTTTATCACTTCTTAACTTTAAACTTTAGTCTAATTTTATTTATTTTTGTTGATTTTAGGCTTCATTGTTGTCATTTAAAATTTATTTCAGATTTGAAGAAAATAAAGACCAAATTTTACAAGCCTATCGTCTAAGAACTCTCTCATTTAAATGAAGATGTTATTTGAATATAGAAGCTGCTGAATAAAAAAAAGAAAAATGCATGCAATACGGATACTTATTTTGATTTTGAGTGAAGATCAATGATGTGGCTTGCGTGAGATTTTTGGGCTCTTGAAGGGATATACACTGGTGCGGGTTTGACTTGGTTGAGATGCTGCATGCTGGACGAAAGGCTAGAAGACGCACGAAACGGATTGGCATGCAGGACAAAAGGCTGGAACGCACAGACGAAAGAAGATTGAATTGGAAATTTGACTTTTCAAAAGAAAAAAAAAAAAAGAAAAGAAAGGAGAGCAACGTAAAAAATTAAAAAAATTAAAAAAAAAAAGAAAAAGAAAAGAAAAGAAAGAAACCTCACTTCCACTCTTTCTTTTTTAATCACTCTCATTTTCACTCTTTCTTTTTTGAGCAACCTCACTTCTTAGTTTCAGTTGGTCCTCATGGACCTGTCTTGGAGTTAAAGGAGCAAGCTTGATTGTTTTGCCCTCCTTTACAAAGATGTACATGTTTTTGAACCCATCATGAGTCACCCTCCTATCATACTGCCATGGCCTCCCCAACAAAATATAGCCAACATGCATAGGTACAACATCACAAAACACCTCATCCTGATACTTCACAATGGAAAAAGTAACTAACACTTGTTTATCCACCTTAACATTCCCACAATCATTCAACCACTGCAACTTGTATGATCTAGAATGTTTTAAGGTAGGTAAATTCAATTTCTCAACTAAAGTAGTGCTAGCCACATTAGTGCAACTTCCCTATCAATGATCATACTACATACCTTGTTGTTGATGTGACATCTAGTATGGAAAATGTTCTCTCTCTATTACTCTGCATTATCCATCTTAATGTGTGTATTGAGAGCACGCCTAACAATAAGAGACTCACCCGTCACGGCGTATTCAACTCCATTATCATCAGTAGCGTCAATCAACTCGGGCATCTCATCACTATCATCCTCACTCTCAGTCATCACATCCCCATTGTCACGCATAATCATCACCCGCTTGTTTGGACATTGAGAAGCGATGTGCCCTGAACCCAAACACTTAAAACATTTAATATCTATATTCCTTGAATGTTGGATTTTTACCTTGGATTTGTTCTTGCTAGTTTCCTCATTTTTTCCCTTAGGTGGTTCAGTCTTCTACAACTTGATCATTATTATCCCACTTTGGTTTCCAATGAGTGCTAGAAACCGAAGTGTACCTTGATGTCCTATTTCTTTTTAACTGTCTCTCTACCTTAATAGCCATGTGCACCATGTCCTCTATCTCCACATAATGTTGCAATTCAACTACATTGGCTATTTTCCTATTCAAACCACTAAAAAATTTAACCATGGTGGCCTCTCGGTCATTCTCTACATTAGCCCGAATTATCGCCACCTCCATCTCCTTATGATAATCCTCCACACTCCTAGGCCCTTGTGTAATATTTCATAATTTTTGGTAAATGTCTCTATACTAATATGGTTAGGTACAAATTTCCACCTCATGAGAGCTTTCAACTCTCCCCATGTCTCTACAAGCCTTTCATAATTCCTCATCCTATTGGTCACTAATTGATCCCACCAAATAATAGCATAATCAGTGAACTTAATTACCTCCAACTTCACTTTCTTCTCCTCTGAATAATTATGACAATCAAAGATCAACTCTATCTTTTTCTCCTACTCTAAATAAGTTTCAAGGTCAGTTCTATCCCTCTTGTAGAGAAGTGCGGGTTGGCCCTTGGCGACCCGAAGGCAAAATCTCTGCCAAAAGAATTTCCATCAACAAAAGAATCTCCATCAACAGAATCTCCATCAGCCGAATCTCTACCAACGAAATCTCCATTAAAGGAATCTTTCAACAGAACTATTACTCTGACAATGCAGGAAAGCTAAGGAAAAGCGAAGACAAAACGAAAGAAAATAGAAAGTTGGCTAAGGAAATAGGAGTGAAAGGAAAAACTGACTGAGGAAATATGAGCGTAAGGAAAAAAGCGGCTGAGGAAATAAGAGCGAAAAGAACGAAGCTAAAGGAAATAGGAGCGGGATAGAAAGTCGACTAAGAAAATAGGAAATGGAAGGAAAAGGCAACTAAAACCCCCCCTAACCCCCAGAAAATACTGTTTATTTTCTACATTTAAGGCAGCTAAAACCACACACGCATCAGCAAGCAAGAAGTGGGCCGAGGTTGTAAACAACGACCGCAGGGGGGGTGGGGGCCACTATAAGCATGAAACAAGGCAAGTGGAAGAACTCAGGAGAAATATAAAGATACGAACAAATAAGGGTAACAATGGATCCAAACTATCTAAGCAACTCTCCATCAATGCGTGTGGAAGGACGGAGGAAAGAAGTCAATATTAAAGATGGGCGGAAATGGCATGAACAAAAGGCTAATGGCTAGCGGGGTCGAAGGGGTTAAATCGAATGCTGGTGGGGTAGGCCGAGAATCTTTGAACCCAGCCATGAGCCGCGACTTCCTAAATAAAAATGATAACAGAATATAACGAAGAAAGTCGGTTGGGCATGGTCGTTCAAAACAACATAGTACATTGTGGTTAAAAGCAAGCACAACGCAACCGATCTGCAGGGTGGGTAGGAGCCCTACGAGTCCCTTCACCATACCTCTCCAGGTTGGCCACCATGTCAAAGAAAAGACAAAAAGAACAAGAAATGAACAAATGGAAGGGAAAGCCAAGGAAAAGCGCTGGGACAAAGTGAAAGGAAAGAAAAAAGAGTAGAAAAGAGGCTCGACAGAATAAAGAGGTATGGGCGAAAGAAAAGATGGCTAAAAGAAATAGGAAATGAAAATAAGGTTAAAGGAAATTGGTAGGATAAAGCGATGATACGAAGGCTCGGCGGGGTAGAGCCCCACCTAAAGACCGACAAGCAGAAAAACTGACGACCCAACAAAACAAGGCAAGGTGGAGGGAAAACAGGCTGCAAAATTCCTATTGAACAAGTCTGATAAGAATTAGTGGGGTAACTGTGAGGGAATTTTCTCCCGGCCCATGGAATTTCCTAGGCGCAGGAATTTGAGGGGGGACTCACTAGAAGCAAAAAATGAGAAAATGATAGGGGACAAGAAGGGACTATGGAGTAAGGGTGTCAGGAGAAGAAAATGTGAGATTTAACATAAAGTAAGATGATGTAATGTGTCAGAAGAAAAAAAGTAGGAAAGTGACTTAAAACAAATGGAGAGACGGTCAGACACGCAAATCAGACATCCCTCACCACTACCGAGGTGCACACAAGAAGAGGGCCATATAAAAGGGGCAGGGTGCCTACGATTTATGGGGGGATTTTCCGACTTTTGGACTTCTTATTCAACTTGAGATCAAAACAGAGAATTTCTCCGCAAGTGAATAAATCTACAGCTTTCATTGTACAGTAAGAAATGAAAGACTATGAGAGTCTGTAAACAAGCTTATTATAGTGAAATCTCCCCCCTAACCCCCGTGGACATAAAACTGTGTATTCATCTCTCTTTATTTTCTGCATTTAAATATTGTTCATCGTAATGGTTGTACGCACCAACACCGTACAGCCACACCAAACCATTGACAGGGGCTCCAAATAATATCGATTGAGGCCCAACTCCTAAGACTCGAGTTGCCGAAACCTAATCCAAAGATGTGCGAAACACGACATTAACAACATGATTAGTGAGTATTAAGTTTAGATTTTTGTTGATTTCAAGATAAATAAGATGTTTAGGTCTAATTCGTCTATTAATTCTAGATCTAGTATACCTCATGATATTATTAATGATGAAGATTTTTTTGTTGAAGAAACTGATAATATTGATTTCAATAAATGGAGTATTCCAATGGGAGACCCGAGTTGTCGAAACCTGGCTCAAAGGTGTGCGAAATATGACGTTAACAACATGATTAGTGAGCATTAAGTTTAGATTTTTGTTGATTTCAAGATAAATAAGATGTTTAGGTCTAATTCGTCTATTAATTCTAGATCTAGTATACCTCCTGATATTATTAATGAGGAAGATTTTTTTGTTGAAGAAACTGATAATATTGATTTCAATAAATGAAGTATTCCAATGATTAATTAATCTATTTACAAAACTACTTGGACTCAAATTGTTTTCAGAGTTGAGTTCAATGTTAACACTGTTGAACAAGTCTATACTATTTCAAAATTCCATAAAAAATGTTGCATGTTTAATAGAAAATCTATTCAAGAATTTCTGGTAAAATATTACAAATTTTTGCATATTGGTTTTGCATCCTCCTTATCCCAACAATTTCAGATATGGTCGCTTCTATTGATCACAACCAATTAATTGCGATCAATAGTCTTTGAAATTGATTTGATTGCTTTGTAATAATGAATATAATTTTGATAAAAATTGTGATAAAATAAAATTTTATCATGGTACTTTCTCTAATTTGGAAAAACTACGTGTTAAACAAAAATAGAAAGATAAAATTTATGCCATATAAAAGCATATATTATTCTTTGACTTTGTTGAAAGTTATTATGTTTCAAAAAATAGTTTGAATGTTGTTAAAACAAATTTTGTCGAGGAAGAAGGAAAAACAATAATAAGATCTAGTCACCCTCGTTAGAGACAATTATTATTTTTCATAAAGGATCATATATAAATGCTTATCCTTTTAAATTATTCAATGTTGATTCTGATGCTACTACTTTTACTGAAACAAAGAAAATTATTGAACAAAACAATTTTGTCAATAAAACTCTTCATGTTATCGATCAACAATTAGATCATATTGAATAAAAGATTGAAAATCCTGTTTCTACTACTAAACCTGAAAAACCTTTAATTATTTTACCAGAAATAAGGCAAGGTCCCAAGACCAAACCATCCAACACTCTTGATAAAATTGATCAAATGCTTGCTGAAATTTTTTTTGAAAAAATTGATCTAGAAAAATATGGGATTAAATGATTTTCTTCAAGAAAAAGCACTTGTGAAGAAGTGGGTGCCTTTCTCAATATAAAGCCACTAGCAGATCACTGCTGGCTGGTGTAGGACAATCCCTTCCCTCCCTGGGGGGTCCCTTGCCACGGACCCATATCCACCTCGGGGGACCCTTGCCCGTAGGGAACCAACAACACCGACACATTGTTTGGCTCTGATACAATCAAGGCTGAACTCATCTCACAAAAGCGCTTGTAAAGGAAAGGGTGTCTTTCTCAATATAAAGCCACTAGCACGATCACTACTAGCAAAAATCATTGTGTTTTAAATCAAGCTGAGCTTATGTATAATAATAATAATAATAATAATAATAAACAAACATAGAAGTCAAGTTTACGTGATAATATACATGTGCGAGCAGCACAATTGAGAGGTAAACAGTTCCTCTTTGGAACAGATGGGCTGGTCTTAGGGGATAAACAGCCTCCAATCACAGCAAGACACATAGACCATTTCATAAAAAGTAAAATATACCATTTTCCATCTGATTACATTTCTTGCCTTTCACTTTCCCTTTGATTTCACTTTTCAGATTTCACTCACTTGTCGTGCACCTTTGCCTCTAAGACCCGTGCAGTGAACTTCTCCTCCATCGCTGTGAGCCATTACTTTCTTCCATCGCTATTCGTTCCAGAGCTATCGCCGCCGCCAAGTATCTCGTTTTTTACAAGTATCTCGTTGTTTACACAACTATTTAGAATTTCAAAAAACCTACCACCCATGGTACATGATAATTTCTAATCCATCATTGATTCAATTAGGTCAAAATCAAGGATATATTGTTCTTTTTTTTTTGCTTTGAAAACCCATGTATTCAGTTGACAAGATAGTTGTGGAATCAAAGCTCTCTAATAGTCAATTCATCGAGCAATTCAAATGTAGATAACAACTTTCTTTCTTTGCAAATCAATTCCAGCACATGAGCCCACGAGTCAGGCTCTGGTTTAAAACCCATCTCCATCAATTCAACACAATCCTGTAACTAGCTTTGTTTAGATAAACACCATCGCAGGGAAGTTTCTCAAGCATATCAAGAGCCGTCTCAAACCTATCTTCTCTGCATAGCCCTCCAAGTATCACATTGAAGGTCACAGTATCAGCTTTGCATTCTTTTTCTTTCATCTTTTTGAGCAACTCCATAACTTCATCAATTTTTCTAGCCTTACAGAAGCAATTAATTAAAGTTGAGTAGCTAATTGTATCCGGTTTCAGACGGAAGCTCTTCATCTCATCAAAAACTTCTTTGGCCTCTTGCAGTTTTTTCTCCTTACAAGATCCATTCATCAGGGTTGAGTAATTGAATACATTAGGATTGCATCCATTTTTCCTCATAATTCCATCATCTTCCTAGCACGATCAACTTTTCCTGCACGGTAGAACCCATTGATCAAAACATTGTAAGTTAGGACATCAGGTGAGATCTGCTCCTTTGAGACCATTTTCTCGAACAGATCAACTACTTCTTTGAGTCTTCCACTTTCACAAAGGCCATGCTTGCAAAATATGGGGGTCGTGAAATAGTCCGTCGATGGGGGTTGCGAAATTAGTCCGTCGATGAGGCTCCTCAAATCAGTTCGTCTCGACTCGGCATTCGCTGGGTAAGCTTAGGGTGGAAGACGAAGGGGGACAGAACGAAGGGTGGAAGATGAAGGGGGACAGAACGAAGGGCGAAAGACAAAGGAAACTGAAAGAAGACGAGTGGGTCTACTATGAAGGAAATTGTTGGGTAGACATGACTGAGGGGAAGAAGACGAATGGATCTGCTGTGAAAGAAATGGCTCTGGTCAATTTCGAAGAAAAAGAGGATTTTACTTTTTGAGCTTTTGATTCTCTGTTGAGTGGGTGCAGGATAGGTAAATTGGATGCCTTACGTGGAGAGTTATTATTGGGGGCTGTTATGTTGGGATGAACAGACCGACTGGCTTGAAGGTTAACTCAATGTTAGAAGTTATTTTTTGTAATGAAGTACATACCCTACAAAGGGTATATACTAATCCATGGAATTGTTTTGCCATAGGTGAGTTTTTGAGATTTCTATCGTTTGAATTTAATTATTGATAAGTGCGAATATATACATTTGACAATCTTTAATCTATGAACACAACAATGTATGAAGATATAGGATCCTTCAGTACATAAGACACCTTTGGCAGTCGGCCACCATTTTGAAGGAAGGAATTCCACTGTGGAGTTCCTCCAAATCCTACACTCACTCACCCTAATCATGCTTCCCTCGCAGGACAAAATGTTGAGGTTCCAGCACATGCTTTCTCTTGCAGAACCATAACTTTGTTTATGCACTTTACCTGGAATGGCCTCTCGGTTCCAAGTGCCATGGTAGTCATTAATCAATTCTCCCCAACATCGAAAGAAAGATTCGGCATACACTAACTTCTGTTGTTTCAAATGATTTCTGTGACGGCAGTCATACTTTGGCTAACACTTTACGGAGTCAATCCCCCATAAGTACATGTGAAAATGGGTCCAGTCTCAGGAGACAATGGATCCTGTGGCGATGGCATCATAGCAACCAATTGCAACTTGCCTAACTGACATAATTTTACGGGATTCTTGAACATTGAGACCCTTGCAACATTATTTCCTAATAAAACAACATGCATAATGCTGAATGATTCACCTTTATCCACCGCAAATTGCCACTCTCTTGTTGATATGTCGAACCAGTCCTTTGTTTGAGATTTGGTCGCTTTAACTTCAATGTACTCTTTGCTATTCTCCTCCCCTACAGTAATGTCATAGGGTAAACCAGTTTCACTATCTTCATTAACCCACTTCACAATCGTCTCACCAACTTTCCCAATAATGTATTTGAAAGCAACAAGTTCACCCAGTCTCCCCGTACGTGCAGCTTGTGTTGCATCAGATGTCCCAGCTCTAAGTTGGTCTCTCGTGTGAAAATTAGATGAAGCAAACTCAGAGCCATCAGGCTTAGTATCTAAATCAAGGGGATCAAATTCAACTTTCATTCCAGAATCAATCTGATTGCAAGCTTGGTCAGAGTGATCTTCCAAATTGTTGTTATCTGACAAAACAAAAGCCATAGCAGCCGCTGCTGAATCATCTTCAATGGTCCAATCATCAGAGGTTGAGATAGAAACAACATTATCCGTTTGCATGACTGTCCCTTCATAATTATCCTCTTTCTTTTGTGGGCTGCCCCCATGCTGTGCACTTGTTTCCCGTGTCTTAAAATCATTTGCCTGAGCATAACTACAACCTGGTGCACTTTTCCAATCCACAGGCGGCCAGTTTGAGTTCTTTCTTGCTTTCCTTTTGGGGTTTAAATAACTTTTTTCATCTGTTGCTTTTGAACTAAAACTTGTCTGGGGTGAATCATCATTCTTTGTCAAAGAAGGCATGGCTGAGAGGCACCACACAGATTCCTCGTCAGGAAGCTTTGGCACCTTTTGGCTATTCAAGATGAAAAACTCCGTCTGCTCCTCAGTGTATCCTGATTCGGCCATGTTTGTGATCATGTGAAGGAAATTGGCCAAGTGTAAATTCGGAGTTCCATTAAATAGTAAACGAGACAGCTCCATATATATGGCATGACAATCAGATTCTTCGGTGGTGTACAAAATGTTGTCCTGCAAAGAATCATGTAAATATGGATGTAATTAAAAGAGAAGACATTCGATATATTTAATATTAAAAAACATACCAAATATCATGAAGAGATTGCTTTCTGGATATTCAAAACATTCAAACAACAGCTAATCTAAATACAGTTGCTCTCCAGATAAAGAGAATGCAAGTGAAATAACCAGCATGATTAATCTTCAAATTCCAGTAATAGAATATGTAATTCTTGCCTCCTACACCTACATTTTTCTTTTATCAGTAAACAAGAATTCATTGATCATAAGAATAAGCAAGAGCCCAACTACATGGGACATGTGCAAGAGCATTGCCCATGCCTCCTTAACTCCTATGTTCATTCTATGGGAGTTATAGTTGACTAGAAATGCTCATTGTTTTAACAACATCGAATCAGTTCCTTCTGCTGTCATACACAAGATTTCTAAGTGGCTTTTGGAGCTTAATTCTTTTATTCAGCCTTTGAAGCTGCTGAATTTTCCTGTTTAGAAAATTTTGAGAAACTTGAGGCTGCAACAGATCACTCTCAAAGGCAGAAAACCCTTGTTACAAAATGGAAAGCTTCCTCCTCTCGGCAAATTGAAGTTCAATATAGATGGTTCAGCTTTCAGTAATCCAGGCACGGCAGGGTGTGGGGCTTTTTGCTTCATTCAGACCATGGAGATTTCATTTTTGGTTTCTCATTACATTTGGGGATTGGATCCCAACACCAATGCAATTGGGTTTCTTAAATATGATCTTCGAAACAGACTGCAGTTCTTGTTCAATGGTTCCAGCACTCGCTTCATTCCCCGTGGAAGTATTACTATTGTTGGGCAAAAGTGTGTGCTAGGGGCGAGGATGGGTCACAAGGCAACTAAAGAGATATGCATGTGAAGCCCACGTGATGGAAGGTGAGGAATGGTTGTAACTAGGTAAAACGCTACGTGTGGTGAGGCCAAGTGGCTGCACCTGGAGCTGCCCTGATTGACGAATAGCTCAATCCAACTTCTTACTCTCCCTCCAACAGAACTTATCCCGTGAGAGATTCACGCCGGCGAAACAGGTCCTGCAGAGATACCTGCCCCGGAAGGACACCACCATCCTCTAAATCATGCTCAGGCAGGATGACGCTCCTCCATGAAGCGCACCCTAAGCCCTATAAATATCCTTCCAAGTATGCATTACAAAGGCAATAGAATATTGGTTAAGAGATGCTTACTTCTCCCACTGACTTAACCATCGAAGTAATCCCCCACTGGAATCACCCGAGGTTATTTCTTTGTTTCGTATGTGATTATCAAGGATGAAGCGGATGCAGATGGAACTGCTAAAAATTGTCTCAACAACTATTACAGCATCTGGGAAGTTATTCTTAATTTAACACATGTTGTTTCATTTACTGCACAGCATGCTTTTAGAGAAGGAAATTCGATTGCAGATCATTTAGCTAAAGCAGGAGCTGTTAGATGTTCATCTTCTTAATTTGATATAATTGAGTTACCTAGATTGGCATTGGGAGACCTTCGATTACCAAGATTTAGAAACTTGTACAAATGATGCTAGCAGTCATTAAAATGTAATACTGGTTGCTTTTTTATGGTTATTTTCAAAGCCTTGGTTTTGGGATTTTTGTGACCTTCAATCTTTCACTTTTTACATGGTATTTACGCTAAAAGTGAGGGTTATTTATAAAATTCGGGTACTGCCCCTCTTCCTTAAAACAATGAAACTCTTTGTACATCATGACATTAACATGCCGTAGCCTATCTTTCCAGATTTATAACTTTAAGGTGGTACTGAAGTTCTAAAGATCCTCGATGGGTTTAAGTTCTAAACTAAAGACTTGGTAGCAAACATTGTCTCGCTGGCTTTAGCATCAGTTTGCTGGAAATTTATTTGTAATAGGCTATAATCATTAGAAGAGAGAAAAGACAAACATCACTAAAGGATCTCATCAAGTACCTGCAGAAGACAGCTACATTCAATGCGTTTGTTCGATGCACCAGCACCTCTCTTTATAGCATTCCTGTAGTACAGCTTGTCAACAACAACGACTTGCAGACGATTCAGAAGACTGAATCCAGACTGCTTGAGTTGAATATAATTACTGGGGTGTACACTACAGATGTAGCGCTGAGCATAAGGAAGAGCCCAGCCCACTAACGATGCTTTGAAGCTACAGTCTACCAGGCCATAATATATAGCTTCACGAGTTACAACCTGCACATTAATAAATCAATGTGGAAAGGAAAATTGAAAGCACATCATTATTTTGAGATATAGGGAACTCTGTTTTTCTTAAAAGCAAGAGAATCTAACAGTTGGCGATGTCCACTCACAGAATGCAGTCAATTATTGTAAGTCCAATATATTATTCAAGTCAATTAAAAGGATTGCTATGCAAATAAGGTCTACATCCACAAGTTCGTTTTATGCATAAAAAAATTGAACTTTTCAAAGCACACTTGCATTAAAAAATAGTATTTTTTTCTTACAAAATCAAGTACCTTGAAAAAGGATTGTTATGATAGTGACAATGACATTGAAGAATTGAGCATAATTGATAAACCCAAATAGTTCAGAGATTAGTCGGGTATCTCTTGACTTATAATGTGTAAGGAAAAATATTATAAGACCATATAAGGAGCTTGGAACTTTGAAAAAACCTTTGACAAAGCCCTCATGCATAGGTGTTCCTCTTGTATATATGTCTCATGTACTTGGCTTCACCCATTTTAATAAAATTCTTATTTACTGATAAAATAAAATAAAAAAAAAACTTTTGACAAAGCCAGGAATACATCTAGCTAGAGTGGGTAATGCTCTTTTTTCTTCACAAGTGTTAAATCTAATCTTAATCCTACAGGATAAGCTCAAGTTGAAATACGAATCCTTCTCGGCAAGATTGGTTAGCATTCTATGCTGTTGGGCTCAACATGTTGATAAATTATACTTACTGCATGACCTAAAGGGTGACTTCATGTGAAAGTGTAAAACCTCAACGACTCATGGCTGCTATATCCCAATCTCAACCTCCACCCCAGACGCCAACCCAGAAAGAGCTTACCTCAGAGAGAGCGGGAATCCCTAAGTTTTCCATGAGTACAGAAACTTTTGTCTGAAGTATCTCTTTTTGATCCTCACTAAGTTTGCCAAAGTACAGAAAATCAATCTTATCGAAATGCTTGAATTGCTTCTTTAACTTCCTATCATCGCACCAGCACACAAGGCCAAAGGACGGATGCAGTGAGACCCACTTATCTTGTTCAGTTGGAAGCACCATAAACTCTGATTTCAAAAGACATTGTTTCAAGTAAATGACATCTTCTGGAGTTAGTAGTCCAGATTTCAGTCCATCACTCCACATGAGAAAAACTTCAAAAACCTGAGATGGGAATGGAACACTTAGGATGTACTGCTACAAGCAATTGTTACAAGCACAGTTTTGCCACAAATTAGTTACTTACTATATTAGCAACAAGTGAAGGCAAAGCAACAGTAGATAACAGAAGCAAAATCTGTAAATAGCTGCAGAGAGGAGGGGTCTCATGTAAACCACAGCCATCCATGAAAAAGTCACAAAGGCCTGGATAAATACTGCTCAGTGTCCAGGTCAAGGGACTACGATTCGCTTCTGTCAAACTGTGATAAGGATGAATCTCCTTCATTTGGTCCAGGGCACCAGTTGGATCATGCCAACATACTTCTTCAAGAGATAAAAACTTACCAGGTACCACATCCTCAAGCCTAGAGCCGGATGCAGACGGAAAAAATATAAAAGGTCCTGAAGTCAACTCCTCTTTGAGTTTCTTCTCTGAAGTGTTCATTTCATCCCAAATGATCGTGTACAATTTTGACATTTGTGATATGCTGGCATAAAAAACCAAAGTTGGGACCCGTTAAAATGAGCAGGTTTGCTTACCCGAAGAAAGAGTATGGGGTGTTAGGATCACAATCATGGAAAAAAATTGGCAAAATCAATGTCCAAAGCACAAGGTGAGGAGAATAAGTACATGACATGTTGGTCAAATGCCCTGGCATATGAAAAGGAACATCCAAACTGATACTTGTTTTTATACAATCTAACATGCAGAGGAACACTCTATGATTTCAGACTCAAACTGCAGTTTCCATCCAACCTTGAGTAAGTGAGCTGATTTGCACCCAATACAACATAGAAAAGGTTTACATATACGAGTTCTAAGCAAGTAGTATCACAAGAAGCATTGAGAACCATAAAATTCTTATACCAAAAAATGTTATTCTCTAGAAAAAATCAAGAATATATTAAAAAGGAGGGGAAATTAAATTGGAATAAATATATCCATGGACCAAACAGAATAGATTTGGGAATAACTTCCATGAGAGACTGGAAGGTCCATTTTCAATGAGAATACCAGACAATGATTAGAAGAGTAATTTCGTTATACAAAGCACATAATTGGTACTATGATAACACCACATGTGGTCAAAAAAGTGGCATCAGTTTGTATGGTTGCTCTGAGAAACCAATGATCATTATCATTATTGCACAATAATCCTATATATAAAATTTTACAATTTCTTTCACAACTTACGACTATTTTAAAGATAATAGAGGAAAAGATCTATATAGTCTAGACATACTCAAAACAGAACAAAAACACAGGATATTGATAAAATTTATAAATCCTTTTAAAATTTGCAAATGCTTTTTCTTGCTACGAAACACATTGGTAGAACCACCTTATGATCGGATTTTTTATGTGAAAGGGGGAAAATACAGTGAAAGGTGTGAAGAAGAACTCAATTGAAACAGTATTTATGATGCTAAATTGAACAGCATAAAGAATAAACGACTAAAAGCACATGTAGTAAAAAAATATGCTTTACTCGGTGCGTACAACCAGAAGAAAAGACAATTACAGACAACAAATGATATCACTTCCAGATTAAAAAAGTTAAACATCAAACATTAAAGTTGGTGATGAAGATGCACCAATACCTGGCCTTAAAAGGTGTCCTAGATCTTCTCCATACTTCTAGAATTTCCAAAATGTCATCCATGGTAACTTTAACCTTAAACCCAATATCACTAACTAACTTTTGACATCTCACCTGTTTCAATAAGATAAACAAAGTGTAAAAGAGAAGTACAAATTTATGCTCGCCAAGTCGTCCAAAAGTGTATAGGGAGATGCGGCAGTTTAATACAGCTCAGATTACATTTATACATATAATTAACTATGTACTAAGATAAGGAACAATTCCATTAATTCCTTATGGATGGTGTGGTTCCCTTTGACCCCTCAGTGATTAGTGATCATATTTTGTCATTCTACCAGAATCACATTGTACATATTGCCACTAATCCAGTGTTTCATCAAAGGACCAAGCATGTAGAGATTGATTGTCACTTCATTCGAGATAAGATATTGAGTGGTGATATTTCTACACCTTTTGTTAAGTCAGTGGACAACATGCAGATATATTTACTAAGTCTTTATGTCATATAGGTTGAAATTAATTTTGTTCCAGGCCAAGTTAATTTATTTGTTCCAAGCTGTGTTTACATGACATATTTGCTCTACCTTGAGGGGGAAGTGTTAGAGGGCATAACTGTATTAGTATATCCCATAAGGGTCATTTCCCTCTTTTCCATTCTTTATTCTCTGTAAAACCCAACTTCTAAGTTATATCTACAACGATATTATGTTTTTTTTTTTTTTTTATAAGGAATAAATCTTTACTGATAAGCAGAAGAGGCCTCTATATTGATGCTATGTTACAAAACATTCTTAAATACAACAAAAGCATCACTTAAAAGGAATTCTGATAACAAAATCAACTCAAAGGCAATCTACCAAACCAACTAGTCACTCGAGTCAAATTGTATGGATATATTGCATCTTCCACAACATTTTATGAAAAAAAATAATTTTATTATTATTATTTTTTTGAAAAAAAAGAATTTTATAGAGAGCAACCGTGTGAATTAGATGGACTCCAGCTAAGAACAAAACAGAAATCAACAAAGACATAAATATAAAAACTAGGGCAAAAGAGTATATCCAATGTATATTATACCAACCTTCGGAACAGCATATGGAGCAGAAGCACCCAAAATCGAGCGTACTGTATCACAATCATAAAACAAATCTTTGGGATAGTGAAGCTCATCATCAATGCTAGATACCACCCACTGGACATCACAAATGCTACTCAAAAAAGAAGACTTGAAGGGTTTACTATCTCCACCAGACTTAGGATTCCAGTAACCTTTAACACTCTCACTAAAATGACCATCCCACAGTGTATCGAGAACCTCCAACAGATAGATACAACATTGCGGTGTGCCATTTTTCAATAACAGGGACATTAAATGGACCAATTCATGAGATTCCCAGTCAATGACAATTGATTCTGGGGAAACCACATCTCTTTCCCACATTACATTCTTAAAAATGGTAGGAGAAATATCGGCCACAGTCTTATTAACTTGAAATATTTTCACAAAATCCAAGATACCTATTTCCTGGAAAAATTCCCTCCATTTCATAAGTCCACATGAGGTTGATTCAGTAACAGGATGCCTCAGATAGGTGGCGTCAACCTCGTGCCATTTCATATCTACAACATTAGTCAACTTATTTGCATTGACTGGATTTCCATATTCCTTACTAAAATGAATTGACACCTCAACAGGCCGTTTGAAGCCATAATTTGTTAAAATGAAAGCTTTATTTCGTAATTCGGAAATTATGTTCACCCTCTCAACACAACAATCAGGACAGCTAGACTGTAGGTGGATCATTGCAAAACAAATATACTCTATCATCAAATGCTTGTCCTTATTTGTAATTCGGTCATTAGATACAGCTGGCAAGATGTGGGCCTTCAAAATTTCATGAGCAGACAACTGCTTGACACCAATCCTGTGAAACATCTTCGTTAGGTTGTCTACCAAATTCACGTCCATGAATGAGGTAGCACAAGTTGATGCAGAAAGGAGGGCAGGACTGACAGTCCGGAGTTTAGCAAATAAACTTTGGAAAGCTTCAAGTCGATGTTGACCATCAAACCCAGTGTCAGATGGTAACCAGATTGTACCTTCATTCACTGAGCTGAATGTACCATCCGAAAGGGGAATAAACTTTATCCTTTTAAGGTTTTCTATGAGATCCATTCCTGTATCAGAGTTTAACAGAATTTGTCCAGAACGAAATAACATTATATAGAATGAACTTATCCAAGAAGACAACCAACTCAGACTCATTGATTTGATACCGTTTTCCACTTGACTTAAAGAGGATATAAATTGAAGTAAAATTGTGGGTCCATAATCCTGAATACCCAGTGCCCTTGCTAATGAATCAGACATTTTTATATTTCTATCCAAGAAACCAAGGCCAAGAAGCTCACTAAGCAGACCATCAGGAAGAAGAATGCGGGCCTGTTCATCCCAACCTCTTAGAACCTTGCATGGAGGAACCCATCTGTCATTGCCTCCTTCCAGAAGTAAGCAGTTCGACATTCGTAATTTAGAAATAATCAACCGGGGAAGACTAGAAAAGAAACCATGAACTTCCCCAACAAGCGGAACAAAGCTCATAAATGCTGACACAGCTTTTCCAGGGTTCTCTCTAAAACACAGAAGAGAACAAAAGGATCTCTCTGCACCAACAAACAAACCAGGAAACTCAGATGACAACCACTGGTTCCAAGAACTATCTCCATCCACTTCCTCTCTAGATGAAGGAAGGACAAAATCACCTTGAAGAATGAATTTCAGACCATAAGTTCTTAAAGGAAGAAATGCAAAAACAGGCTGCTGTTCTAGAATTGGAACGCAATCCCCATCAATCGATTCCTGCAATGTAAATGCTACTGAGATTTCCGTTGTACGCACATCAGGACGAATGACATCTGCTCGCAACTTCTGAGATGCTAGTAACCATGTCATTTTTTCTTTCCCATGTGAAACCCTAACGATGCCATCCCCCATGATTTCTTTTCTCATCACTATGAGTGAATTGTTGAGCAAGTTTCTAAACTTAATACACTTAAGTCGGTGAAGAAACAGCAACAAAGATGGGTGAAGATCTGAAAACATGGTCATAATGCTATTCATGACAGTTCCATCTGATAATCTCGTTCTGAAAGGAAGTACAATGCAAGTGTTCCATTGCTTGGCATCCAAATCACTGGTGTCACCAGATGCCAACCTACTATACAAGTCAATATTACATGGAGGCACTAATGTTGGCAAAACAAAACCAATCTGACCCTCACTTATATCAAACTTGACATGAAATCCATTAGAATGAATCTCTGGAGCATCTGTAACCTGCAGAAAGACCAATCACATTCATAACAGCTAATTACTCGGGGAGTGTAGGCATTAGTTCAATGAACCAAAACAGTGGCCTACCACTTTTGACCAATGACATTAAAATATGATTCACATTAAAAATTAACTTGTGTTTCTGAGTGTGGGGCATTATAAGCCTCTACGCAGGGTGTCCCACCGTAACATTTTTTCACTAAAATGTCACTTGTCTAAACGAAAGTAGAGTTCTTTAAGGGCTTGTTTGGATAGAGAAACCATCTTATCTCATCTCATCTCATCATTACAACTTTTTCAAATTCCCACACAAAATATAATAAACAATTCAACTTTTTCAAATCCTAAAACAATAAAAATATTAAAAAATAACATTCTAACAATATTTTATTCAACTTATCTAAAACCATCTCATCTCATCTCACTATCCAAACGAGCCCTAAAAGTTAGCTTTTGATTTATTTGCTAATAATGAAAAACAGTAGAATACTCTTTCATATAAGTAAATGAAATTTCATTCAAACTTAAGAAATGGTTAATTCAAGTACACAGGGAACATATAAGAAATAGATCTAAGCATTAAAAGGGAACGAAGAAGAAAACCCTGGACAGTATGAACAAATAAATTAAAAAATACATGGTGTTTACAGTATCATAAATATGAGTCGCCACCCAAAAATAAAGGGTTTAAAGGAAGAAAACTTCAACCCCATCCATCGATTTCTCAGGAAGAAATATACATGGTGTTTACAGTATCATAAATATGGATAATTTCTCTCTCCATCAACACTACACCAGGTAAGACAGTCACTTTCCACGGAAGTTCACAATGGTGGCTACCAAATTTTTCTTTCAGAGATTTTAAAAAACAGTTGAATACTAATCGTACACGGGACATATACAAGAGCAACACCTAGGCATAATTGGTTAGAGATACAAGGAATTCATGAATGTTCAGACCATTGAAGTCTAGTACATTCAACCAATGGAGTAAAGTGTTAAAACAGCTCGTCTTGACTGCTTGTGGTCTTCAAAGCTTCTATCATTCATCTCCTTCCAAAGACACCACTATAGGCAAATGGGTACCATCTTCCATATGACTTTGATATGCACTTTACCACGCAAGCCTCTCCAATTTGCTAGGAAATCAACTATCCTTCTTGGCATCACCCAAGCTATCCCCATTCTAGCAAAGAATTCATACCATAAGGTCAAGGCCACCTCACAGTGAAAAAGTAAATGGTCCAGTCTCCCGACTCTTTTTGCACGTGCAACACCAATTGACTATGGGAGATGAGCCTTTCAACATCTACTTTAACCATTTCTGTCTAAACTTCAACTTTACACGTTTCCAGGACTACAGAATCAAAACCCTATTTTCATATTTCTTTTTTATAAGTAATCAAAGAAGTATTAATAAAGATAGACAAAGCCCAAGTACACAAGATGGTATACAAGAGATGAAACCTATCTAGGTCGAAGTAAGGGAAACTAGAAAATCATGAAAATTCAGGCCATTAAAATCTAAAGCAACGGCCCATAGAAATAAAGTACGGAAAAATAGCGTTCTACGTTCCTCTGGGGACCGCTCTTTGTTTTCGAAGGTCCAATCGTTGCGCTCTTGCCATATACACCACAAAATACAGATCGGGATCATATTCCACACCGCCTTGATTTGTTGCGCTCCTCTCGGAAGTGTCCAGCTAGCCAATAGATCTACGACCGTTGCAGGCATAACAAAGGCTAACTCTATCCGGCTAAAGACTTCGACCCACAAGGCTCTAGTAGTCTCACAATGTAGCAAAAGGTGTTTCACTGTCTCGCCAGATCTCTTGCACATGCAACACCAGTCTAGTATAACTAATCGGCACTTCCTTAGATTGTCGGTAGTCAGAATCTTCCCCAACACTACTGTCCAAGTAAAGAAGATAGTTTTCAGTGGCGCCTTATTTCTCCAGATTCTCCTCCACGGGAACAGGGTAGTGGCAGTTTGGGAAAGGGAGTTATAAAAGGATTGAATTGAGAAAATGCCCTTACCCACGGGAGTCCACCACAGCCTATCGACTTGCTAACTTTTGGCTTCACAGAATAAAGCAAGCTGAAAAAAGCCTCAAAGATGTCCATTTTCCAGTCTTGCACCGCTCTACTAAATGTGACGTTCCACTGCACATGGTCCCCTGTTAGAAGCATAAGGTCCTCTATCGAAGCTTCCTGGTTGCATGCCAACTGAAAAATAGCTGGAAATGTATCCTTTAGGGCCTCATTCCCACACCATATGTCCCTCCAAAACTTCATGCAAGAACCCCTCCCCAACACCAATTTGGAATGGCTACTAAAATCCCTCCACCCCTTCCTAATGTGTTTCCACACTCCCACACCTCTAGCCCCATACACCTCTTCAGTACACCAGCCCCACCACATGCTTCCATATTTACAATCAATCACCTGTTTCCATAATGCTTATGTCTCGTTATTATACCTCCATAACCATTTCCCAAGTAGGGCCTAGTTGAAAGTTCTCAGATTTTTTATACCCAAGCCACCAGACGAGAGTGGTATACACACCTTATCCCAGCTTACCAAGTAAAATTTGAATTCATCCCCTATCCCCCCCAAAGGAAATCAAGGTACAACTTGTCAATTCGAGCTGCTACCCTGGCAGGCAACTGAAACACAGATAAAAAGTAGGTAGGTAAGTTGGAAAGGGTACTCTTGATAAGAGTCAAGTGGCCACCTTTCGATTAATACAATCTTTTCCACCCTGTCAATTTCTTTCCTATCTTCTCTATGACTGAATCCCATATGGATGAGGCCCTTGCTGCTGCCCCCAACGGCAATCCCAAATAAGTAATAGGAAGAGAGGCTACCTTGCACCCAAGAATACTAGCTAGCTGTCTAGTATTACTCACGTTCCCCGCTGGCACTAGCTCTGGCTTGTCAAAATTCACTTTCAAGCCTGACGCTGCTTCAAAGCATAGTAACAAAGCCTTCAAAGCTCTCAACTGGTTTTGATCTACCTCACAGAATATGAGTGTATCATCTGCAAAAAGTAAATGAGACAAAGTAATAATGCCCCTATTGGGGTCGCCAATCTGAAATCCAGCCACAAACCCATGTGTAACCGCTGCCGATGTCATCCTATTCAAAGCCTCCATAATGATAACAAAGAGAAGTGGGGACAAAGGATCTTCTTGTCGTAGACCTCGAGAGCTATTGAAGAAGCTGGCAGGACAACCATTAATCAACACTGAGAATCTGGCTGTAGAAATGCACCAACTAATCCAATTACGCCATCTAGGCCCAAAATCACATCTCCCCAATCGATACAATAAGAAATCCCAATTTACATGATCGTATGCCTTCTCCATGTCTAACTTGCACATAATACCTGTGGAGCCAGCCTTTAATCTGCTATCCAGACCCTCGTTCGCTATAAGGACTGAATCCAAAATTTGGCGCCCCTTGACAAATGCATTTTGTGGTTTCGAAATGATTTTGCCCAAAACCGCCCCTAATCTGTTAGCAAGCACCTTGGATATAATTTTGTATACCCCATTCACAAAGCTAATGGATCGAAAATCCTTAACCTCCACCACACCAGTCTTCTTTGGGATCAGCGCGATAAACGTAGCATTTAGCCTTTTCTCAAACTTTCCAACCAATAATACTTCCTGTAACACCTTCATAATGTCCACTTTCACCACCTCCCAGCAAGATTGGAAGAAACCCATCGAGAAACCATCTGGGCCTGGAGCTTTATCTTTATTCATGCGTTTGACTACATCATACACTTCCTCCTCCTCAAAAGGCCTTTCCAACCAAGAGGCTTCCTGAGTCGCAAGAGTATAAAAAACAAGACCATCCAGCTTTGGCCTCCATCCCGCACGTTTTGTTGACAGTTGCTCATAGAAGTCCACCACATGGTCACGAATCAAAGGGGCCTCCTTACATTCCATGCCATTAATGTTCATCATATGGTATTAGTTCTTCTATGAGAGTTAGCAACTCTATGGAAGAATTTAGCGCTCCGATCCCATTCTTTTAGCCACAAAGCTCTCGACTTCTGACGCCATGAAATCTCTTCTAGGGATAGTATTCTTTCTAATTCTGTGACCAACTCTGACTTGCGCAATAACTCATCCAGTAAAAGGGCTCTAGCCTCAAATATCAGTTCAAACTGTTGTAACTCCTCCACCATGAATTTTTTTTGCTCCCCAATATCTCCAAAGGATTGTAAATTCCAAAACTTAAGATCATTTTTCAAAGTTTTTAACTTACAAGCTAAGATGTATGAGGGGTTACTATGGAACTGATAAGAAGACTACCATTGCCTAACCTTATCCACAAAGCCTTCACTTTTCAACCACATGTTTTCAACTTAAAGTATCGACGCCCGCTTCGAATGCCACCACAATCCAACATTATAGGAAAATGGTCCGAGCAAAGACGTGGCAGCCTCTTCTGGCATACTTCCAGATAGTGCACCTCCCACTCCGGTGAAATTAGGAATCTGTCTAGCCGTGACCATGTTGATTGTTCGACCAAGTGAAGGAACCCCCTAGTAGAGAAATATCCAGCAGGATTAGATCAAAGATACAATCTGAGAACTCTGACATTGCTGGGCGCAGCCTACTTTCTCCTAATCGTTCACTAGGAAATCTGATTACATTAAAATCCCCTCCTATATACAAAGGAAGCTCCCACCAGCTATGTAGCCCAGCAAGTTCCTCCCATAGGAAACGTCTATCGTTGTCTACATTTGGACTGTATAAACCTGCAAAAACCCATTCAAAATTATCTACCACACTCTTAAAAGGGCATGCCACTGTAGTCTCCCCCACAAACTCCTCCATTTTCTCAACAACTCTTTTATCCCATATCACTAGAATTCCACCCAAAGCCTCATTTGAAGCTAGATAAACCCAATCCGCGTAAGTGCAACTCCAAATGCTTCGAATTAATCTTCTAGAAACACTTTTCAGTTTAGTTTCTTGCAAACATTCTATATCCACCCTCCATTCTCGCAACAAGTTTTTTATGCGAAGCCGCTTATTCGTCTCATCTAACCCGCGGACGTTCCAAGACAATTTTCGGCTTCATAAAGAATAGGCAAGCCCAATCCCTTTGGATTTTTTACGACTTGAGCTTCCTTCATACTTCAGTGACCAAGTTAGGTGGTTGAGCTCCTGCTGTTTTTTCGACTCTAATTTCTTTGACTGTGTATGATCCGCTTCAATTGCAGTAAGTAGAGCTAGAAATTGCTCTTCATAACCCCCACACTCCATTCCTATCCAGTGTTGCATTTCTTTCACCTTATGAAACAGCCAATCTAGAGCTTTTGATTCTCTTGGAAGCAAACAATTCAATGGGATAGGGTCCCCATCACTAGAAGCCCACTGCAGATTTGGAATCGCCCCCCTTCCTTCCTCTCCGAAAAGATTCCTACCCTCCCATTCAACCACAACAGTACAAGTGGGAGATTGGGTCTCAGGGACCATCAACACCTCATAGCCAGATTGGGTCTCGGGAACCACCTCCTCCCCTGCCTCCTCAACCTCTAGCTGAGCTTCAGAGCCGAAGTTCCTCACCACGATGGAGTCAAGATGGTCCTCGAGATGACACTGGACCTCCGTCTGGGGGGAGGACCCTCCCATCATGGTTATCGGCGGTTTCTGGGTACCTGAAACAGCATCGGCATCACACGGTGGCAGTAGCACCAACTCCACCTGACAGTCGTCCCGCGCCTTCTCTGTACACCCCCCCATCTTAGGCTTCTCATCGCAGGAAGAATCCTCAGCGCACCTCTCCACTACTGTCGGTAAAGGAGACGCCATCGGTTCTGTGGCCGTCGAGCTACCAGCATCTATCGCACACACGGAAGGATCCCGATACAAATCGCACACTCCATTTCTCGCCGGAGCAGATTCCGACAACCTAGCCTCAGTCGGCGGCGTCGCCACCTTTGCTCACCTGGCTCTTTGCCGGCAACAGTGGTTGAGGCCCACCCGCCGATGGGCTTGGTGCAGATGCACCGCATCTCCTCCACATGGTCCTCGTTGGTTTCGGCTGACCATTTGACCACACGAGCCTAGGCCCATTCTGCTTGCCCATTGACCATTTGCTTGAGGCCTGCGTAAAACTCTTATACCCATTCTGCTGGCCCATTCTGAAAGCCTTGGCCCACACCTACTTCCACCCCTGCTACATCTTCAACGCATCATTTCAATAAATTTAAATTAGCCTGCACGTCTTCTATTTTCCTCTGCATTTCCATCACAACCCGCAAAAGATTTTCCTTATTAACACCGACAAGTCCACTGCCAGCCCCTTCCCGCTTCTGCACCTCTACTGAAGAAGCGACGTCTCCAGCCTACAACAGCACACCTCCTTTCAGACTGATAGATTGATAGGGTGGGTAAACAACCTTCGATTTTTTTAGGGCCTCCAGATACGATGTCGAGGGCTAAGCTAACGTCGCCGCTACCACCTATGGAGGAGACAACTCCACTACACAGCCACTGCTTGCCATCCTCAACACTTCCACCAGCTTACTCCACCCCCTCCCATCTATCCCTTCAGGAATGAGAAGATTATTTCTCCGACCCCCCTGTCTAAACTCCACCAAAGCCATGAATGCCCCTTGGGAGTTAACACACCTTTGGGCTATGTAGCCCCTGTCCCCTTCTTTATGAGCCGAATAAAACTCCCTTCTTCCCACCTTTGAGCAGTCCTCCAAAGCTTTTGTGAACCAACAAGCCGAGCTTAACTCCAAATGTAGACTTCTCACTAACTTCCAACCCCTCTCTGTAATGTTCACCCATTGCCCCACTCTAACTACCTCAAATACCTTACGATCAATAACAACAACATTCAACATGCTCGTATTCCTACTCATACTTGCAGTAAACAGTCGCTCAACCTCCCATGAAGAGCAGCATCAACCAAACAAACAAAAAGTGTACGGAGAGAAAATAAGGAGGAGAGAGAGAGAGAGAGAGAGAGAGAGAGAGAGAGACTGCAGATTATTATTTTCATATTTATTTCTTTATGTCAATTAAAACTTGGCAACCTTGCACAGAATACCGAACAACCACAAAATAGCAGGAGTGAATGTGAAAGATTATTATAGTCGACACAATGATTAACTATAAAGAAGATGAGCCTAAAATCTACCTTAAGCCATTTGCTTCTGAAACCTTAACACAAGATTAAACTGCCTATGACCTTGCAATTGTTATCATTCACACCTGGAGTTAAGCATAACAGCAGGCCACATCAAATACCATCTTCATAACCTGGGTCAACCCAACATCCACAAGAAGGATTTGGGTTGCATGTAAAACTTTAGTAGACTATTAAAATGCAGGAACCCCCGCACAGTGTCAAGTTCCAATGAAGTGGTACAGCTCAACTAGTAAAGACTCTTCCAAAGAATGAAATTAAAGTTCCACAAAAATCAGTGGTTCACTTGGAGCAACAAACAGTAAGCAACAAAGCTTATTGTACCTCTTAGACATATAATATCATACACAACCTATGTACTTGGGAAAGACCATTTTTAGTTCTTTTTTTTCAATATAAATTACATTACTTACCAAAAAAGAAAAGGAAAAGAAAATCAAAGAAATATTACAACAGTGCTTGTTCAAACATACCCGGAAAACGGATTTAAAGCCAATGCCTTTCTGCCCTATATATCCAGCATTAGATCCTTTCTTCGTCGAATTACCAACATCACAGAGTGCTCTGATGTTTTGAGCAGAGAAACCTCGCTCGTTATTTAGAAGAATGATTCCTGACTCTTGAAGAATGAATGTCAGAGTTGGTTCCACATCTTCTGGATAAATATTATCATCAGCATTTTGCACCTGATGCAGAATGAAAATAAACAGGTTGCTTTTTTAGGGAAAAAAGGGGACTTCTTTGCAACCTATTTTGAACTTAAAATCCATATCAAATCCGTTTACCAAATTGAACATTCTATAGATTGGGATCATAGTTTTTACATTCAGTACTTACAATCAACTAAAACAGATATGAATGACATTTTCCAAGTCCAATATTATTAATCTTCTTGTGCCACTCTGCTTTACAATACAACATTCAGTTAAAAAGGAATCTAGTGAGAATACACAACCCTAAAGTCAACGAACTTAACTTAAAAACTCAAATATAAAGTGTATATTCAAATCTGGCCCATGTCAGGATCAATAGCCTAATTATGTTCCTCCCTTTTTCCAAAATTTGACAGCTGCGAGAGAATTTGATGCCTCATATTATCTCACTACATTTTGAAGCAAGAACAGATGCAGGAGATTGTTTTCGATAAAATAAAATACATTACAGTATATAAAAGTTGAAGCATCCTCTTTGTAAAATATTTCTCAACCTCAGTATATATCTATTTTAGTTTTATTATTTCGTTATTCCCACATTATTCAAACACATGTACACTTCCACCCTTTATTACCACTTTTTCACCCGTCTCTTGCAGTTTCCCGTCAACTTTCACCCTTTATTGCCACTTTATTAGTTGTCTCTTGCACTTCCTGTAAACTAATGCCTTTTATTTTCTTAAGTTTAGTTTTACCTTAAAACCGTTCGGTTTCTAAGTTATCAAAACAATTGGATAACTATCTTAGCAGTAATTTAATTACTTCAAATCCCTTTCTTCCATTTAGGCTTGGTTTGGATAGTGAAATGAGATAAGATGATTTGTGAATAGTAGTGAAATAGTTAGTGAATAGTAGTGAAATGGTTTGAGTTAAAATGTTTTATGGAATTTTAGAAATTGAGAGAGAAAAAGTTGAATAAAAATATTATAAAATTAAAATATTGTTATAATATTATTTTTTTAATATTATTTTTGTTTTGAGATTTGAAAAAGTTGAATTGTTTTTTGTGTTTTGTTTGGAAGTTTGGGAAAGTTGTAATGATTAGGTAATGATTACATGAAAAAATTGAAAAGTGTTTGTGTAACATCCGGGTCTAGCTCAGAGCTCGCATTCAATTTTATTTATTTATTTATTATTATTATTATTTTTTTTTACTCCCAACCATTCTCTTCTCACTCATCCGTTCCTCATGCCCACGTACAAGAAGTTCCCCGCATCAAGCACGGCAACTGCATGTAACTGCTGCCCCCATGCATGTAACCGCTGCCCCCATGCATGTATACACCCTTTTCCCGTGCGTTTTGGTTTCTCAATAAACTTCACCTTGTAGATCGATGCTCTCTACCTTTATTTTATTTACTTATTTATTTTTTTCTATCTTCTCCGCACCAAGTCGGAAGGCGCCTGGAAATCCACCACAAACCAGTTACTGCCTGCGTGAACCCGAGTTACCTAGCAACCTCCAACGGACGCCACCATCCAACCACCTCGTAAGCCCCGAGCCCTCCACGCACGACCAATGCAACACCCCTGTTTAACCATCATGTGAAACTGCCCAGCTCCATGCACAGCATCTAGCGACGCTGACCAGCATGCCGAGGTACTCTCCCACGCACGTCGAAAGCCACCAAGCCACATTTTTTTTAAACCTCCATTGCTCTGCCCTGCACCACCGTATCCCACACTTAGCCGCCCAACGTAAAGCTCTGTCGCACGCATCACCGAAACACCCCTGTTTTTGCATCTCAAAACAGAGCACCACTCAACCCTTTCGGTGATGCTAGCCACGGCAGGGGAAGTCCAGCGGCGTTGACGCCCAACGACTCCGCGATCTGCTGTCGCCCCAACCACCTTGTCGCTGTCTCTTGCTGCCTCGGTGAGCATCTCGCATGGTATCCCTCTCACTTTGTTTCATCTCTCTGGTGTCTCTCTCTCTCTCTCTCTCTCTCTCTCTCTCACCGTTCTCTCGCTCTCTTTCTCTCAGTGCACGGCTGTCGGGATAGCCACCTTCCTCCGTAACCCAACTCCGCCGCGACCTCCTTCCCCTCGGTGCCGCTGCCTCGTAGTTTTCCTTGGGTAAGTGCTGCTGCCGCTGCTTTGTTTTTGTGATAGCTTTACTTAAAGATGAAATATGGAGTGTCTCGGTTAACCTAATAGATGATGCGCTCTATTACCATTTTTGCCCCTATGATGTTTGCAGATATATTATTTCGAATGTATAGGGTAATGGATTTATATTTTAATGAGTTGATTATGTATATTGGGTTTGAAATCATGAGTTTTATATTACGTGCATGTTATATTTTTATTTGGACGTAGACGTATGGCCTTATACTACTAAGTCAGTATACTGGTGCTTTTAACAGAGTAATTATAAGTTGATCGTGTTTTAATTTTTATATATTAAACTCACTTTGTATGAGTTTTATTTTAAATACAGATTAAATAAATATTTGAAATACATTATTAGTGCTAAATATATATTTTTTTAGAAGAACATAGTAGTGCAAGACTTCTATTTTGAATTCTTTAAAGAGATACTAATTAGTCTATTTTTTATTAAATGAAATATTTTCTCTCCTACTTTAATCAATTTTGTTTTAATGAGTCTTTAAACCAAAAATGTATTTTATGGCATCGTTGTATTTATTATTAATATTATTATGCAATTTCAGAAATATTTTGAGTTTAATAGGTATGTGGATATTGAGGAATTTAAGAAGTGATGGTATTTTAGAATTAAGAGAAATTTTAGGTTTTTGAGGAATTAAAATAGGTACTTCAGGTGTAATATGAGATTATTTGTTCATTGGAGATTTATTTAAGTCACGTGACTTTTTATAGGTGACGATTGACAATTGATCAGTACTGTTGCGGAGAATTTTCTGTAAAGCTAAGAAGTCCAAGTAAGCGGGGTTCATATATTAATTTTGCATAAAAGAAATAAAATGAGGTTGACTTCTAAAATAAGCATGTTTGTTTTTTTTTTAAAGAACTTTGAAAACGACCTCAGATGTTTATTCTGCATATGCATAAAATTCTATCTAAGAGAAAATATTTTCTGTCATGACTGGTGTAGACATGAGCTAGTTTTGTGTATTTTGTTTCTAAACTATGCAAAAGAACGAATATGAAAATCTAAAAGTTTTATTATGAACAAATGAAAATATTTTGATTCTGTTTATCTTGAACATGTGAAGTGATCTACAGCTATTAAGTATTTTGTTTTGATATGATGTGTCATCTGAAAACCTTGGCATGAATTTCTGATTCTGTATATGATGGTGATCTGATTCCGATCATATCTGTTCTGTTTTCTGTTAAGGCCCAGCCACGGGTATAATGGTGGTTTATAACTCTACCACGGAGGTGAAACATGGTATACGGCCCAGCCACGGATATAATGGTGGTATATAACCCTACCACGGGAGTGAAACATGGAATATGGCCCAGCTACGGGTATAATGGTGGTTTATAACCCTACCACGGGGGTTAAACATGGTATTTGTCCCGATGTGATGCTAAGAGATGATATGATTATAATGTTTCAGTTTGGAAATGCCAATGGATTTTCTTTTTGGGAACAAGTTTGTTTTTCTGAAAATTTCGCTCTGATGTTTTGTAACAAGTTTTGTTTATGCATTCTGAAAAAAAATATGTTGTTTATGCATTCTGAAAGAAAATTTGTTGTTTCTGCATTCTGAAAGTAAATGTTTTGTTCTGCATACCGAACTTTATAAATACTCATGTTCACATGCTAGTATATGCTCTCTGCTTACTGAGTTGTTGATAACTCACCCCCTTATCTCCACAATATTTTTCAGATATTATGATGGTTCAGCTGAGGATCAAGATTATGAGACATTGGGTGAGATGATTTAAGTGTAGTGGTTCAAGCATAGGAAGTTTTTTTATGAGTATTGTCAAATTTTATTAAGAAATTTTATTGTGTTGTGATGACTTGACATTTTGGAAAATTAGTTATATTGAGAAAATTAGATTGAATCAAATTTTCTAAATGATATTGCGAATTTGGAGTCTAATTTTATATTGTTAGAATGTGAGGTTAAGTGCTAGGAAGTAACTCTCCGACCCGTGCGGGACTGGGGCGTTACAGTTTGTGTTTGTGGTGTTTGGATATTAAGACGAGATAAGATAAGATGAGATGAGATGAGATTGGATGGGATGAGAGGCTCTTGCTATCCAAACCAGGCCTTAGGGTGTCGTTTTTGGTTTCATTGTCATCTTGGAGAGGGATAGCTTATTGTCATCTTTGAAGTCATTGATGCTACTCCATACAACGCTGTAGCTTCTTCATGAAAACCTGATCTGATTGGATGGTTGTGAAAGATTCTAAAACTGGTTTCCCCTCTTAGAGATGAAACTCTTTGTGACAATGTTGGTGGTGCTGCTGGTCATCTCTTTTGTGCAAAAACTGCAGTAACTGAGACTAGTGGGAAGCCCAACATCTGAAGATGTCATCTTAGTGCTCACTTTCTTTGCACTTCTTGCAACTTTGACTTTCGGGTTATTCTTTTGAGCTATTGTGGTCTAAGTCCAATGACCAGCATAGTAGGCAACATGATGGTTCATCTACTTTTGAACTTCCCCCTCTCTGTGTATAAATTGACAAGTATGTTGGACTTCTCGTGACTATGAGAGAGGCTGGGGAATATGATAGAATTAATAATGTAATGGCAATTGTGACCGGTGAAAATGCAAGTTGCCTTCTTTTGATGACAATGATTGGCCCATGTCAACTTAGTTATCTCTATTTACCTCTGAATGTAGATTTATTAGATTCTTGTTCATTTAATGTCATTTTATGGAGTTTTTCTTCCCTTCTTCTTTCTGCAAGCTTCTTCATCCTCCTTTGGCTTCTCTTCTTTCTCTCTCTTCTCTCTATTGCTAGCATTTGTACTACTCTTGCTTCTTGCCCCCGATGGAGTCTAACTGGTGACCATTACCATTTCTAGATTTATTTTGAGCTTAGTTAGAGGTGCAAGTTCTTGAAGGATGGGCAATTTGAAGGTTATTCTCATTGAAACAAAAATATTTGAGATTTCAGTTGAAGGTGGTCGCTATATATGCATCACAGAGAGAGGTAGGAAGGTGACTAAAGAACAGTTACTGGGTAGACCAATTGCATCATGGGTTGCACAAACCTTAGAACAATTTCCAGGTCAGATGGTGACAAGGAGGTCATCAGAACGTCCAACTTAGGCAGCAGTGCTTTTCTTGCACAGAGATCTTCCAATGCATTTGGTAGATACTTAACTATAGTCAAGTACAAAGGTGGTGGGAGACAGAGCCTTATCATCATCCTTGAAGAAGTGGAAGGCAAAGTACGGAGGAAGATGGCTGTGGAACTATGTGAGCTATGTGGCACTGCAGGCAAAAATGAAGCAAAGGAATATGGATAGGGCTGTAAAATGAACAGGCTACTCGACAGGCAGCTCGAATTCGACTCGACTAAACTCGAAATCGACTCGAGTCGAATATTAAATGGGCCGTTCGTAAACATAGAATTAGGCTCGATTATTAAACGATACAAACTCGTATAAAGCTCGACCGGCTCGATTAATGTTCGTGAACAGACTCGTATGAAGCTCGGCTCGACTCGTGAGCTCGACTCGTATATATTTATACATATAAAATTAATAATACAATATATTATACATAATAACCAAAATTTAGATATGTATATAATTTATAATATTCATAATTAAGTATGTAGACTTAGTGTTATTAACTTATTATTATAGTTTATAGACTTATAGTCCACTACATATACTATATATAAATTTATAATATTAACTTATAGTCTTATAAAACTAGAAGTTATGATGAATACATACAATAAATATATGACATTATAAATTTACAAATTACACCATATGGTCCATATTATATATATATTCATATTAGTAAATGTATGAACTCAAATATGGTATATTGTCTATTGATATTAGTAATGGTATATTAGTATATGTATGTTAATATATTATTGGTGTTAGAAAGATGGTGACCGGTAGTGTTAGAAAGATGATACATTCATATACTATTAGTAATGTATAGTGGTATATGATATACTAATATTAGTAATATACTAATATTAATATGAAAGAAATATGATGGTGTATTAGTATAAGATATTAGTATATGTTACTATGTATGATGATGGATAATATTAACATATCATATTAGTATTAGTATATACAGATGGTGGTGTATCAATATTAGCAGTGTATTAATAACTATATAGTATTATTAATCTATTAGTAGTATAAATTGTATAATCTTACATAATATATAACATTTTAACATTACAAATTACACCATCTCCTTATCATGTTAGTATAATAGTATTATAGTATTAATATATAATAGAACTATACTATTATATCATGAGTAATAAATTATAATGTTTGATAAAATATAAAGTTAGACAATGTTATATACTTATAGTTATACTATTATAATAGTATATAACATGTGTTACAACTTAAATATTACAATATAGTTTTATAGGATATAACTTATAACTTATAACATTGTATTGTTTTGTACTATAACTTAAATATAGTATATAACTTAAATATTAACTTATAATAATATACTAATATATAATTTTATAGTATATAACATTTGTTACAACTTAAATATTAAAATAGTTAAAAAAAAAAAACTTATGGGTTACATGATCATGTAACGTGCTACTTGCTACTCCTATTACATGTTAGAGAGGCTACCAGCCTACCCCTACCTGTATGGCCGTATAACATTTGAAGTTTTTGAGGCCCTTGGATCTTTAAATCCAAATCTAAGCCGTTGATTCATCAAACATCACAAATCGCAATACCCTAGCCGCCCCACCCACTTGGCCACTGGCCCACTGCCCACTTGCACTCGATTCACATTTCTCCTTCAGCCGTTTCACACTTCCTCACTTATCCTCTCAAAGCCAGCGTGAAACCCTAGCCTTCTACGCTTCAACGGCTTCGTCGCTTACATTCTTGATTCTTGAAGGCTTGCAGCCATCAAGATTCAAGAATCCGATGGGCTTCTGTTGTGAATCTTGTGATATGGGTTTCTCGTCGTCTCGATATGGGTTTCTCGCGAGTCCGCGACTACGAGAAACCCTAGCAGATGCAGCCGGTGACCGTATTTTTGGGGAGCCGTGGCTGTAATCTCAGCCTCTGAGATTGTAGCCGGTCCTCGACACATGGGTCATTAAATGCATGCATTTATGACTCTCAACCAACTGAATCCCTGATTCTATGGTTCGTGGTTCTCTGGTTCGCCGATTCGTCCCTCTATGAGTCGATTACCCTTGTTTATTTCTTGTTTCTAAGCATTTGTCTGGGATTTGGTAACTTGGCAGATTTGATTGATCTTATGATTCTTATCTACATATAGTTTTATCTGACCATTTTCGAGGAATCATTCTAGTTCTATCTTAACTCTTTATACATTGTAGTGTTGTTAGTTGTTACATTGTAGTGTTGTAGATCTAGATGATAGATCTAATCATCTAAGTACACTGTATGCCAAACATGTTGTGTGGTCACTGGTCAGTGGTTTGATATTGTTCTGCCAGACTGCCATACATCAGTAACATCCCCAGTCGTATATGCATGCTATTGGTGCTTTGCCACTGTTCAATGTCCATCACTTTGATTCATAAGTTTATGCTTTATGTTTTTTATTTTATTTTCTAATGGCAAAATATGCCCTGTTAAGACTTTAGGCTGTTTTGCTATTGTTTACAATTACAAATATATGTTTTAAGCTTTATATTTCATATATGAAAACTGAGGAAAAAAAAAGCATTCTGAAGAGTTTGCCTACAGATTTGTGCTTGAAGCAACATTTACAGCCCACTGTGAGTATTAAGTTTTCATTTGCTTCTCTAAGTAGTCTCGGGTTATTTGTGTATATTGTTGATTGGAGTATGTTCTTGCTCCCATCATTTAAATATGCTTTCTTTTAAATGTTTTGGTTGATAAATATGACCCTATCTGGTTCTTGCTTATTATTTTATGTTCTTGCTTGAAGTATTTAATGTTGTTCTATTGTTCATGTTTGGTTATTGTTGTTCTTGCTTGAAGTATTTAATGTTGTTCTATTGTTCATGTTTGGTTATTGTCTTAAGTATTGAAAAATGTTTTGCTTGATAATAAATATGGTTGGTTGGTTGATTATAATCAATCTGTTTTGTGTTTATGTTCTTAGTTCAAGTCTTTAAATATGCTTTCTTGAACCTGTTTTGGTTGATTATAAATCTAACCCTATCTGGTTCTTGCTTCAACTATTTAATTATGCCATCTTCAACAAGTCTTGGACCGTGGTTGAATAAATTTTCTTCAATCTGTTTTGGGTTTATGTTCTTAGTTCAAGTCTTTAAATATTTTTTCTTTAACCTGTTTTGGTTGATTATAAATCTAACCCTATCTGGTTCTTGCTTCAACTATTTAATTATGCCATCTTCAACATGTCTTGGACCATGGTTGAATAATTTTTCTTCAATCTGTTTTGGGTTTATGTTCTTAGTTCAAGTCTTTAAATATTTTTTCTTCAACCTGTTTTGGTTGATTATAAATCTAACCCTATCTGGTTCTTGCTTCAACTATTTAATTATGCCATCTTCAACATGTCTTGGACCTTGGTTGAATAATTTTTCTTCAATCTGTTTTGGGTTTATGTTTTTAGTTCAAGTCTTTAAATATTTTTTCTTCAACCTGTTTTGATTGATTATAAATTATCATATATTGTTTTTGCTTCAACTATTTAATTATGCCATCTTCAACTTGTCTTGGACCTTGGTTGAATAATTTTTCTTCAATCTGTTTTGGGTTTATGTTCTTAGTTCAAGTCTTTAAATATGCTTTCTTCAACCTGTTTTGATTGATTATAAATTATCATATATTGTTTTTGCTTCAACTATTTAATTATGCCATCTTCCAACATGTCTTGGACCTTGGTTGATTAATTTTGTCTTCAATCTGTTTTGGGTTTATGTCCTTAGTTCAAGTCTTTAAATATGCTTTCTTCAACCTGTTTTGGAGGCACATCGAGCCACCAAGGCAAGAGTCCACTAAATCTGTTCGAGTCAAAATTGTTTGACTCTTAACATGTTTTGGTTGATTATATCAGCTTTGCCTTTTGGAGGCACATTGAGCCATCAAGGCAAGGCTGCCAAGATAAAACTGTTGGAGTGAAATGTTTTTGACTTTAGCATATTTTAGTGTCCTTGCTTCTGGAGGCACCTTAAGCCATCAAGACAAGGTTATTTTTGACTTTAGCATATTTTAGTGTCATTGCTTATGGTCAATGTTTGTATGCTTATTTTATGTTTATGGTTTTGTGTTTTAAAAATATTAGATCCTAGCAAATGGATGATCATGTGAATTTGGTTGATCCGGTGGAGGAATATGAAAATGAAAACTCTATTGGGATTAGCCATGTAGACCCCATATCTGATGATGGTGGAGACACTGCAAATACTGATGCCCCCAATACTGTCTCTACTGAGGGCCAAACAGAAGTTCAAACAGTAGCTAATGAAAGGAAAAAGAGGAAGAGGACTTCCAATGTATGGAATGATTTTGTCGAACTTGAACGAGATGGGACTAAACAACCTCAATGTAAGTGGTGTAAATCTTTGTTTAAAGCATCTCGATCAAGTTCTACGACTACACTACGTAGACACTTGCTAACTTGTTTGCCATATATGGGGTCTAAGAAAAAACAGAAAGTCTTAGCAGTTGAGTCTAAGGAGAAAGATGGTGGCTTCACTGTCTCAAACTTTACCTATGATCGTAGTAGGGTCCGAGAGCTTGCCTCTCATATGATACTTTACCATGAGTATCCATTTTCTTTAATGGAGCATGTGGTATTTAATAAGTTCATGAGTGCAAACACTCCATATTGGGAAAAAATGTCTCGGGCTGCTGCAAAGAAGGAATGCATGATAACTTATGAGACTGAAAAGACAAAGTTAAAGGTTTTGCTTAAACCTGTTAACAAAGTCCATATCACAACTGACATGTGGACTTCTTGTCAAAAACTTTCATATATGGTAGTGACATGTCATTTTATAGATACTGATTGGCATCTTCAGAGGCGTGTTTTGAACTTTTGTAATGTGCCACCTCCACATACTGGCCTTCTTATTGCTGATGCTTTAGAAAAGTGTTTCCAAGGTTGGGGAATTGAGAATAAAATTAGTTCAATTACAGTTGACAATGCAAGTTCTAATGATGTTGCCATTAGGATCTTGAAGGATAATTTTAGATTGAAGAAAACATTGTCTGTAGGAGGGAAATTGTTTCATGTACGTTGTTGTGCGCATATAACTAATTTACTTGTGCAGTATGGACTTGGGGAGATTAGGGAGATTGTTGATTGTGTGAGAGATGGAATAAAATATCTGGTAGCATCAGAGAGTAGGCTAAAACAGTTTAGTGAAATTGCAAAACAGTTGCAATTGCCCTCAAAGAAACTGATTTTAGATGTGCCTACAAGATGGAACAGCACATATTTAATGTTGGATGCTGCAATTCAGTTCAAAGAAGTTTTTCCTAGATATGATGATAGAGATAGCAGTTTTGAATGGGTTCCAACAGTTGAAGAGTGGGGGCAAGTTGAAAATGTTTGTCAACTACTTGCTATTTTCAATGAAGTAACCAATATTGTATCCGGAAGTGATTACCCAATAGCAAACTTATTCCTTTCTGAAGTATGGAGAATGAAGGACATCTTAGGTAAGAAGAGTAGAGATGAGAATGAATACATGAAATCAATGGTAAGGAAAATGACTGCTAAGTTTGACAAATATTGGGGGGAGTGTAATCTATTGATGGCAATCGCTGCGGTGTTAGACCCTAGATTCAAAATGGTCCTGATCCAATTCTGTTTTCCTTTAATTTATCAAGACTCTGACGCTTCTAAGAATATTGATTATGTCTCTCAAGTGTTGCATGAGTTATATGATGAGTATGTTCATGAATACAATTCAACTCTTGAGACACAAAGAGAGCAGGAAAATGCTCGAATAAACGTATCCAGTTGTTCCTCAAGTGTTGGGAGAAACATGCAGAGTGGCCAGTCATTATTTAAATCTTTTGTTAGAAGTGTTGATACCGTGCAGCCTAGTAAATCAGAACTGGACAATTATTTAGAGGAGAGTATATATATCTGTGAAGAGGGTTCAGATGCAAGTTTCGATGCCTTGGAATGGTGGAAAGCAAATAGTCTTAAGTTTCGAACTTTGTCCAAATTGGCCCGAGATATATTGGCTACACCAATTACCACAGTTAGCTCAGAATCGACATTCAGCGCAGGAGGCAGAGTCATTGATCCTCATCGAGCTTCATTGTCAACTGAAACTGTCCAGATGTTGTTATGTGGGTCAGATTGGGTTAGAGCATTATATGGGCTTAAAAGATCATCAACAAATTCTGTAAGTGTAATCTATTTATTTTAATTGCATGTTGCTTTTTTACTATTTTATTCTGCAGCCTATTAATTTATTTACAAAAGTACTAATGCCTTTTTTTTTTCTTGTCAATAGAAGGATGTTCCATCAGAAACTCAGATTCTCTTGCCATAGCCATAGGCCCATACAAACTCAGATTCTGTTTTTTATCATGTTTAATCTATGGAACATTTGGGTAGCTTTCTGGTTTTATCTTGTTTGTATTGTTTAATCTATATGATTAGAACACATATGATATTTGGACAGTTTCGTTCTATCTGATTTTGTTTGGGATGATATGAATCATAACAATTCAGGTAATTTCTAAGTTCTAATTCCTCACCATCTAGATTTCCTAAATTTCTTTAAATGGCAAATTAAATTTTGCATTGCAAACATCCCTTGACAATATTTTCAAGTTAAAAGTACTTGAGTAATGATGCAAGGGAATAAAAATTATATTAATATTTTTTATTCTATTAGTGTGTGCAGCCTGCAGGTTGTCATGGTGATTTTCTTAAAATTTGGGTACGTGTTGAATTCTGTCATGGTGAACCCAGATTTTGTATAAGTTTGGTATTTTCCTGTCATTGTGATTTTGATTAATTTTTGTTAGTGCAGTCTGCAATTGTCTGGCTGATTTTGTTGAACTTTGGTAACTTGTTGTGATTTGTGAACTTGTTTTGGTTAGTTCTCTGCTGATTTTTTCTAGCTGTTTTTGTTGGACTGTGGTAACTTCTTGTGAACTTTTTTTGGTAACTGCAGTCTGCAGTTGTCTGTCTTGGTTGTCTTGCTTATTTTGCTGATCTTTGGTAACTTGTTGTCAAGTTGTTACTGAACTTATAACTTCTTTGATAACTTATTTGGTTTGTGTTTGTGGTATTAGTGTATGTCTATTGAGTATTGCATATTGTTGCCTGCTAGTTGGCAGATTCGATTGTTCTTATGGTAACTGTGGCTGAATGGCTGGTAACTGCTTAGTCTATACCTATTGAAGTTGTCAACTTGTCTACCTAACAGTTTGTTGTCTCACTTGTCTGGCTTATATGAGTCATGCCTATTGCTGGGTCGTTGTTTTGGATCTGTTCAGTGGTAATCTTGCTGACTTCCATGACTTTGTCATGGTGATTTCAAATTTCAATGAGTCTGAATCCCTAATGCACATATTTGTTTATGAGATTGCTTGTATAATTGTACTGTCTAATTTGTTAGAGATGTCATTGATTTTTTAAGCAAATTAAGTTTTGCATTTTCTGTCAAACATCCCTTGACAGTATTATTAAGTTAACAATACTTGAGCAAGGGATTAAAAATAACTTCAATTTTTTTAGTGTATTAGTGTATGCAGCTTGCAGGGCAACAATGTCAAGATTTATAGCTCCATTCACCAACAAATGAGGACTTCATTCGTTTCATAGCCCATTGTTTTTATCATAATGTATCTTATTTCATAATTTATTGTTGTAATTTGTAAATTATTTTTTTATTCACTAGTTCCATTATGATGTAAAAATTAAAAATGTAATTTAATGTACCATAGGTCCATAGCCATAATACTCTTGAAAGTTTTATGATGTAAATTTGTATTTGATTTATTATTTTACTGATGCATTTATTTCAATTTTATATTAAATATTGTAATATTTAAATTCTGTAATAAGCGAGCCGAGCTCGAGTCGAGCTCGGGCTCGGCTCGTTGACAAAACCGAGCTCGAGCTCAATTCAGTGCCACACGAGTCGAGCTCGGACGCAGACATTTGTCCGGTTGATAAACGAGCCGAGCCCGAGCTCGGCTCGAGTAGTGAACGAGCCGAGCTCGCACACCCCAGACTCGCTCGAGCTCGGCTCGTTTACAGGCCTAAATATGGAGGGGCTGAAATGTTCAAAAGGCAAATAAGCAAGGGCACATCTGGGGGAGTGACTTCTAAAACATATGCAAAGTTTGTTTCATGCTCAATGCCAGTCACCAACAACAACGCTGGAAAAATCAAGGAGAAATCAAGAAGAGACTTGCATAGATATGAGGTTTGAGGCGCCGACAACCACCAGAGGAGAAAGGATGGTGGCTCTCTGACAAAAGGGTGTGACGCAGAAAGGATGACTCTGCAGAACCTCAAAACAGAGTTGATAGTGGCTTTATACAGCGGGTAAACCAGGAAATGGGCCTGGGCTTGAATCAGGAAAGATGAGGGAAGCTGCTGGCAAGAAGTTCGTGGGCTTCGGTGGTACAAGATGATTGTGGGCTGAGAAAGGGAACTTGCAAGCCCAAAGATCTAAGGGCCATTCGACCCACAGTTGGCGGGTCAAAATCGCAGGTCACTCTAGCTTCAAAGTTGGGTCATCTTCCGGTGTTGCAAAATGATCATCAGAGCCAACGTTACACTAGCCGGGGACTACAAGAAACCACTGACGGAAGAAGGCGAGATAGTGGCTATTGTCTTGGCCTATAGACTGGTTGTGCCGGTGACCAAAACTAACAATGCCAAATTTCTTTTTCAAGCATAAATGTTGTCTAGAAGCTTCCAATGGAGAACACCATGGTATCACCCCAGAAAGCTGTCTCTGGAAGTAGGCAATTTATTTAGCTCTGGGAAGGATCAAACAGAGGGTGGGGCTTCTAAAGTGGGTAATACAGTGGAAAGGGAAATCGATAATGCCATGGTTGTGTATGATTCGAATGGGGTAGAGGGAGAGCAATGGCAGGAGTTGTGTTTTATATCGGATAGGGTGGTTGAGGAATCGAGGTCTCTTATTAGGTCTTAAACAAAGCCAAGGAGATTCAACATTGTGTGGGGATACTGTGCGATGGTTTCGAGGACCAATTTTAACTCTCCTCGCAGCTACAGAGGCTGGACAGACTCTCTAGTTCACCAAGTGAGATCAATTCAGCAAAGAAGAGAGCTAGAGAATTAAAAAAGCTTAACTGGACAGTCAACGAGGGAGTAGGAGAGGAGTTCTAACCATGGAAGATCGAAGGGAAGGGCAATGAATGTTGTTTTATGAAGTCGAAAATTGTTTCACGGAATGTGAGGGGGGGGGGGGCTGAATGAAAAGGAAAAGTGTCTCAAAATTAGAAACCAATTTCATAGTTGGAGAGTAGACATCGTTTGCTTGCAAGAAAATAAATTGGAATCTATCCCCTTAAGCACTATTAGGAGTTGGTGGTGTAATCAAGTAGTGTTGCATTATTTATCATCCAACAGAGCATCGGGAGGCATCTTAGTAATGTGGGATAAAAGAGCGGTGAGAAAATTAGAAGATTGTATGGGGGATTATATGGTGGCTTGCTTGTTCAAGAATGTTATGGATGGATATCAGTGGGCCTTCGTAGTTGTCTGTGATCCTAACTTAGATCTTGCAAGAAGTGTATTATGGGACAAATTGGTTAGCCTAAGCAGCAAATGGGATTTCCCTTCGTGTATTGGTGGCAATTTTAACGTTACTCGACTCCTGAGTGAACGGTCGAGTGGCTCTAGCTTCAATTCACCAACGGTCGAGTGAACAAGATTTACTAGATATTCCTCTTTCAGGTGGCACCTACACTTGTTCAAGCAACCGAGAACACCCCTCTTGGTCAATGATTGATGGACTCCTAGTATCACCTGAATGGGAAGCACATTACCTAGAACTTATTCAAAAGAGACTCCCCAGGTTGTGCTCAGATCACTTCCCATCCTTCTTGATTATGGAGGTATTCATGGAGGCCCAAAGTACTTCAAGTTTGAAAACACGTGGTTGAAATTAGATGAGTTCCTTGATCAAGTTCGGCAATGGTGGTCTTCTTATCAATTTTATGGCACTCCAAGTTACATCATGTCATGTAAATTGAAGTCTCTAAAGAAAGATTTGAAGGCTTGGAATGAGTAAGCTCTTGGTAATGAGGAAGCCTCTTTTTTAGGAACTCAAAGGATCGGAGGGAGTAAAGGGTATTATCTTAAACGATGAGGGCACGTAAAATTCAAGTGATCGTGGACCTTGAAAAGGCTTCTCTACTGGAAGAAATATCTTGGAGACAAAAGTCGAGAGCACTTTGGTTGAAAGAAGGGGATAAATGCACCAAGTTTTTCCATCGGGAGGTTAACTCACATAGGAGGAACAATGCATAGAGATGTTGATTGTTGATGGAGCGGTTTCCTCCCACCAAACCGAGATCACAGATCACATTGTCAACTATAGCAAGAGTTTGCTTTCAGAACAATTCTCTTGGAGACCAAGACTAGATGGGCTTCACTTTGATGCTCTTGACTCACAAGAAGTAGGACAACTTGAGAGGCCTTTTAAAGAAACATAAATAAAAAAAGCGTTAAGAAGCATGGCAAGTGACAAAGTTCCAAGTCTAGATGGATTTTCTATGGCTTTTTTCCAAACTTATTGGGAAGTGATCAAAGAAGATATAATGGAGGTCATGAAAATTGTAGGTTTGAAAAGAGTCTCAATGCAACATTTGTTGCTTTCATTCCAAAAAACTTGGCGCTGTAGAGGTAAAAGACTATCGTCATATTACCTTGGTGAGCAAGATTTACAAGATCGTTTCGAAAGTCTTGGCGAATAGATAGAACATCGTGGTTGAGACGTTAATATCAAATCCTCAAAATGCCTTTGTCCAAAGTAGGCAAATCCTTAATTCGGCGCTTGATATGGAGAAGGCCTATGATCGAGGTAATTGAAAATTTTTGCTTTACATGTTTGAGAGATGCAACTTTGGTTCGAATGGTGTTTATGGATCAAACAATGTATCTCTACTTTTTGTTTTTTTGTCTTGGTGAATGGCACACCAAAGGACTTTTTTAAAAGCTCATGGAGCTTGAGACAAGGTGATCCTCTTTCTATACTACTTTTTACTTTTGTAAAGGAAGCTTTTAGCAAGATGATTTTAGGGGTCATAGAGGGTGGGTTCTTATTAGGGGTGCAACGGGTCCGGTTTGGTCTGGTTTTGTACATTTTTTGGAACCAAATTGGTATACACCAGTTTTGAAAATTTAATAACCGATACTGGACCGATTCACCACCAAAACTGAAACTTTCAATTTTTTCGGTTTCGGTCCGGTCTATTTTTATAGTTTTACTGATTATCTATGTTAGTTATAATATGATGTTTACATATATTAAACTATTAGTTTATTTATATTATATTATAAGTACATTATTTTATAATAATTAACACATACTAGTATAGAATTGAATTAGCTATAGTCTATATAAATTCTAGACTTTTTATATGAGTATATATGATCAAATATGCAAAAATGTATTTACAAAAAGAATATACATTAAAATTTATTATACCAAAAATGCATTTATCATTGATATATATATATATCAAAAGTGAGTTTATATTAATAAATTAATATTAATGTTTATGTTTACGATTAAATTTTTATGTTATATTAATTTTATATTATAAGATTAAAATTTATATGTTATATCAAATGTTATATTAAAAATTATACGATTAATTTTATATTATATCACATGTTATATTAGTTTTATGTTATCACATGTTATATTAATTTTATGCTATAAGATTAATAAACTTGAATAATAAGATTAGAATTTCATGTTATATTAATTAACAATTTAACATATAATATATATAATATAATATAAAAGTTATAAATATTTATACCGGTCCGATTCAGTTTAAACCAATTTTTAAAATATTAAAAGCAGTACCGCATCGGTTTAGGATAGGTTTTGATTCTTAAGAACCGGTCTAGTCCGGTTCAACCAATTTTTTGGTTTTTTTAAACCCCTAGTTCTTATTAGGGGTGTAAACTCAAACCGGAAAACCAGTCCGAACCAGACCGGACCGGTTTTACTGGTTTTGAACCGGTCCGGACCTTTGAACCGGTCCGGTCCGGAACCGGTTTTTAAAATGTAAAAACCGGCCGGTTCCGGTTCTGGAATTTTTTGGACCGGACCAGACCGGTTGATTAAAAAAAATAAAAAATAATATTTTTATATATAAGTTTTATACAAAATATTTTAAATATATACTAAATATTAATATAAATAAGTTTTATATATAATGTATAATTATAAATTTATACATTAAATGTTAATTTATAATTTCATATATATATACATATATATGAAATAATTTCATATTATAATTTATAAATTATTACATTAAATGTTAATACTAATATATAAGTTTATAAATAATACTAATAGTCTAATATAGACTATAGATTATAGTTATACTTATAATTAATACTAAAATTTTTTACTAAAAGATTATAACTAATACTAATACTTATAATTAATACTAAAAGTTTTTTTTTTTATAAATAAATTTTTAATGACAAATTGTGAAATTTACATTTTAAAAAAACCGGACCGGACCGGACCGGAAACCGGTAAAACCGGAAGTACCGGTTTAGGAGGGTAACCGGTGCGTAATCGGTTTTGGAAAATACAAAACCGGTACATACCGGTTCGGTCTTAGATTTTGTCCAAAACCGGACCGGACCGGACCGGTTACACCCCTAGTTCTTATCCAGATTCTTTGTGGGGGAGGCAATACTGGCTCACTTAACATATCTCATCTATTATTTGTCGATTATACCCTAATCTTATGTGAGGCCAGCCATGATCAAATTTGAGCTTTGAGGCACTCCTTTTATGCTTTGAAGCTGCTTCGGGGTTGAAGGTGAACTTGGCTAAATAAAAAATAGTCTTAGTAGGGGATGTTCCGAATGTGGAGAGAATGGCTAACATTTTGGAATGCAAGATATCTTAACTGCCGATGAAATATTTGGGCCTTCCTTTGGGTGCCG
>NC_049907.1:21066208-21254823 GCF_001411555.2 Juglans regia | reverse complement strand
ATCGCAATACCCCCACCCACTTGGCCACTGCCTACTTGCACTCGATTCACATTTCTCCTTCAGCCGTTTCACACTTCCTCACTTATCCTCTCAAAGCCAGCGTGAAACCCTAGCCTGCTACGCTTCAACGGCTTCGTCGCTTACATTCTTGATTCTTGAAGGCTTGCAGCCATCAAGATTCAAGAATCCGATGGGCTTCTGTTGTGAATCTTGTGATATGGGTTTCTCGTCGTCTCGATATGGGTTTCTCGCGAGTCCGCGACTACGAGAAACCCTAGCAGATACAGCCGGTGACCGTATTTTTGGGGAGCCGTGGCTGTAATCTCAGCCTCTGAGATTGTAGCCGGTCCTCGACACATGGGTCATTAAATGCATGCATTTATGACTCTCAACCAACTGAATCCCTGATTCTATGGTTCGTGGTTCTCTGGTTCGCCGATTCGTCCCTCTATGAGTCGATTACCCTTGTTTATTTCTTGTTTCTAAGCATTTGTCTGGGATTTGGTAACTTGGCAGATTTGATTGATCTTATGATTCTTATCTACTTATAGTTTTATCTGAGCATTTTCGAGGAATCATTCTAGTTCTATCTTAACTCTTTATACATTGTAGTGTTGTTAGTTGTTACATTGTAGTGTTGTAGATCTAGATGATAGATCTAATCATCTAAGTACACTGTATGCCAAACATGTTGTGTGGTCACTGGTCAGTGGTTTGACATTGTTCTGCCAGACTGCCATACATCAGTAACATCCCCAGTCGTATATGCATGCTATTGGTGCTTTGTCACTGTTCAATGTCCATCACTTTGATTCATAAGTTTATGCTTTATCTTTTTTATTTTATTTTCTAATGGCAAAATATGCCCTGTTAAGACTTTAGGCTGTTTTGCTATTGTTTACAATTACAAATATATGTTTTAAGCTTTATATTTCATATATGAAAACTGAGGAAAAAAAAAGCATTCTGAAGAGTTTGCCTACAGATTTGTGCTTGAAGCAACATTTACAGCCCACTGTGAGTATTAAGTTTTCATTTGCTTCTCTAAGTAGTCTCGGGTTATTTGTGTATATTGTTGATTGGAGTATGTTCTTGCTCCCAGCATTTAAATATGCTTTCTTTTAAATGTTTTGGTTGATAAATATGACCCTATCTGGTTCTTGCTTATTATTTTATGTTCTTGCTTGAAGTATTTAATGCTGTTCTATTGTTCATGTTTGGTTATTGTTGTTCTTGCTTGAAGTATTTAATGCTGTTCTATTGTTCATGTTTGGTTATTGTCTTAAGTATTGAAAGATGTTTTGCTTGATAATAAATATGGTTGGTTGGTTGATTATAATCAATCTGTTTTGTGTTTATGTTCTTAGTTCAAGTCTTTAAATATGTTTTCTTGAACCTGTTTTGATTGATTATAAATCTAACCCTATCTGGTTCTTGCTTCAACTATTTAATTATGCCATCTTCAACATGTCTTGGACTTTGGTTGAATAATTTTTCTTCAATCTGTTTTGGGTTTATGTTCTTAGTTCAAGTCTTTAAATATTTTTTCTTCAACCTGTTTTGATTGATTATAAATTATCATATATTGTTTTTGCTTCAACTATTTAATTATGCCATCTTCAACATGTCTTGGACCTTGGTTGAATAATTTTTCTTCAATCTGTTTTGGGTTTATGTTCTTAGTTCAAGTCTTTAAATATTTTTTCTTCAACCTGTTTTGATTGATTATAAATTATCATATATTGTTTTTGCTTCAACTATTTAATTATGCCATCTTCAACATGTCTTGGACCTTGGTTGAATAATTTTTCTTCAATCTGTTTTGTGTTTATGTTCTTAGTTCAAGTCTTTAAATATGCTTTCTTGAACCTGTTTTGATTGATTATAAATCTAACCCTATCTGGTTCTTGCTTCAACTATTTAATTATGCCATCTTCAACATGTCTTGGACCTTGGTTGATTAATTTTGTCTTCAATCTGTTTTGGGTTTATGTTCTTAGTTTAAGTCTTTAAATATGCTTTCTTCAACCTGTTTTGGAGGCACATCGAGCCACCAAGGCAAGAGTCCACTAAATCTGTTCGAGTGTTTGACTCTTAACATGTTTTGGTTGATTATATCAGCTTTGCCTTTTGGAGGCACATTGAGCCATCAAGGCAAGGCTGCCAAGATAAAACTGTTGGAGTGAAATGTTTTTGACTTTAGCATATTTTAGTGTCCTTGCTTCTGGAGGCACCTTAAGCCATCAAGACAAGGTTATTTTTGACTTTAGCATATTTTAGTGTCATTGCTTATGGTCAATGTTTGTATGCTTATTTTATGTTTATGGTTTTGTGTTTTAAAAATATTAGATCCTAGCAAATGGATGATCATGTGAATTTGGTTGATCCGGTGGAGGAATATGAAAATGAAAACTCTATTGGGATTAGCCATGTAGACCCCATATCTGATGATGGTGGAGACACTGCAAATACTGATGCCCCCAATACTGTCTCTACTGAGGGCCAAACAGAAGTTCAAACAGTAGCTAATGAAAGGAAAAAGAGGAAGAGGACTTCCAATGTATGGAATGATTTTGTCGAACTTGAACGAGATGGGACTAAACAACCTCAATGTAAGTGGTGTAAATCTTTGTTTAAAGCATCTCGATCAAGTTCTACGACTACACTACGTAGACACTTGCTAACTTGTTTGCCATATATGGGGTCTAAGAAAAAACAGAAAGTCTTAACAGTTGAGTCTAAGGAGAAAGATGGTGGCTTCACTGTCTCAAACTTTACCTATGATCGTAGTAGGGTCCGAGAGCTTGCCTCTCATATGATACTTTACCATGAGTATCCATTTTCTTTAATGGAGCATGTGGTATTTAATAAGTTCATGAGTGCAAACACTCCATATTGGGAAAAAATGTCTCGGGCTGCTGCAAAGAAGGAATGCATGATAACTTATGAGACTGAAAAGACAAAGTTAAAGGTTTTGCTTAAACCTGTTAACAAAGTCCATATCACAACTGACATGTGGACTTCTTGTCAAAAACTTTCATATATGGTAGTGACATGTCATTTTATAGATACTGATTGGCATCTTCAGAGGCGTGTTTTGAACTTTTGTAATGTGCCACCTCCACATACTGGCCTTCTTATTGCTGATGCTTTAGAAAAGTGTTTCCAAGGTTGGGGAATTGAGAATAAAATTAGTTTAATTACAGTTGACAATGCAAGTTCTAATGATGTTGCCATTAGGATCTTGAAGGATAATTTTAGATTGAAGAAAACATTGTCTGTAGGAGGGAAATTGTTTCATGTACGTTGTTGTGCGCATATAACTAATTTACTTGTGCAGTATGGACTTGGGGAGATTAGGGAGATTGTTGATTGTGTGAGAGATGGTATAAAATATCTGGTAGCATCAGAGAGTAGGCTAAAACAGTTTAGTGAAATTGCAAAACAGTTGCAATTGCCCTCAAAGAAACTGATTTTAGATGTGCCTACAAGATGGAACAGCACATATTTAATGTTGGATGCTGCAATTCAGTTCAAAGAAGTTTTTCCTAGATATGGTGATAGAGATAGCAGTTTTGAATGGGTTCCAACAGTTGAAGAGTGGGGGCAAGTTGAAAATGTTTGTCAACTACTTGCTATTTTCAATGAAGTAACCAATATTGTATCCGGAAGTGATTACCCAACAGCAAACTTATTCCTTTCTGAAGTATGGAGAATGAAGGACATCTTAGGTAAGAAGAGTAGAGATGAGAATGAATACATAAAATCAATGGTAAGGAAAATGACTGCTAAGTTTGATAAATATTGGGGGGAGTGTAATCTATTGATGGCAATCGCTGCGGTGTTAGACTCTAGATTCAACTCTTGAGGCACAAAGAGAGCAAGAAAATGCTCGAATAAACGTATCCAGTTGTTCCTCAAGTGTTGGGAGAAACATGCAGAGTGGCCAGTCATTATTTAAATCTTTTGTTAGAAGTGTTGATACCGTGCAGCCTAGTAAATCAGAACTAGACAATTATTTAGAGGAGAGTATATATATCTGTGAAGAGGGTTCAGATGCAAGTTTCGATGCCTTGAAATGGTGGAAAGCAAATAGTCTTAAGTTTCGAACTTTGTCCAAATTGGCCCGAGATATATTGGCTACACCAATTACCACAGTTAGCTCAGAATCGACATTCAGCGCAGGAGGCAGAGTCATTGATCCTCATCGAGCTTCATTGTCAACTGAAATTGTCCAGATGTTGTTATGTGGGTCAGATTGGGTTAGAGCATTATATGGGCTTAAAAGATCATCAACAAATTCTGTAAGTGTAATCTATTTATTTTAACTGCATGTTGCTTTTTTACTATTTTATTCTGCAGCCTATTAATTTATTTACAAAAGTACTAATGCCTTTTTTTTTTCTTGTCAATAGAAGGATGTTCCATCAGAAACTCAGATTCTCTTGCCATAGCCATAGGCCCATACAAACTCAGATTCTGTTTTTTTATCATGTTTAATCTATGGAACATTTGGGTAGCTTTCTGGTTTTATCTTGTTTGTATTGTTTAATCTATATGATTAGAACACATATGATATTTGGACAGTTTCGTTCTATCTGATTTTGTTTGGGATGATATGAATCATAACAATTCAGGTAATTTCTAAGTTCTAATTCCTCACCATCTAGATTTCCTAAATTTCTTTAAATGGCAAATTAAATTTTGCATTGCAAACATCCCTTGACAATATTTTCAAGTTAAAAGTACTTGAGTAATGATGCAAGGGAATAAAAATTATATTAATATTTTTTATTCTATTAGTGTGTGCAGCCTGCAGGTTGTCATGGTGATTTTCTTAAAATTTGGGTACGTGCTGAATTCTGTCATGGTGAACCCAGATTTTGTATAAGTTTGGTATTTTCCTGTCATTGTGATTTTGATTAATTTTTGTTAGTGCAGTCTGCAATTGTCTGGCTGATTTTGTTGAACTTTGGTAACTTGTTGTGATTTGTGAACTTGTTTTGGTTAGTTCTCTGCTGATTTTTTCTAGCTGTTTTTGTTGGACTGTGGTAACTTCTTGTGAACTTTTTTTGGTAACTGCAGTCTGCAGTTGTTTGTCTTGGTTGTCTTGCTTATTTTGCTGATCTTTGGTAACTTGTTGTCAAGTTGTTACTGAACTTATAACTTCTTTGATAACTTATTTGGTTTGTGTTTGTGGTATTAGTGTATGTCTATTGAGTATTGCATATTGTTGCCTGCTAGTTGGCAGATTCGATTGTTCTTATGGTAACTGTGGCTGAATGGCTGGTAACTGCTTAGTCTATACCTATTGAAGTTGTCAACTTGTCTACCTAACAGTTTGTTGTCTCACTTGTCTGGCTTATATGAGTCATGCCTATTGCTGGGTCGTTGTTTTGGATCTGTTCAGTGGTAATCTTGCTGACTTCCATGACTTTGTCATGGTGATTTCAAATTTCAATGAGTCTGAATCCCTAATGCACATATTTGTTTATGAGATTGCTTGTATAATTGTACTGTCTAATTTGTTAGAGATGTCATTGATTTTTTAAGCAAATTAAGTTTTGCATTTTCTGTCAAACATCCCTTGACAGTATTATTAAGTTAACAATACTTGAGCAAGGGATTAAAAATAACTTCAATTTTTTTAGTGTATTAGTGTATGCAGCTTGCAGGGCAACAATGTCAAGATTTATAGCTCCATTCACCAACAAATGAGGACTTCATTCGTTTCATAGCCCATTGTTTTTATCATAATGTATCTTATTTCATAATTTATTGTTGTAATTTGTAAATTATTTTTTTATTCACTAGTTCCATTATGATGTAAAAATTAAAAATGTAATTTAATGTACCATAGGTCCATAGCCATAATACTCTTGAAAGTTTTATGATGTAAATTTGTATTTGATTTATTATTTTACTGATGCATTTATTTCAATTTTATATTAAATATTGTAATATTTAAATTCTGTAATAAGCGAGCCGAGCTCGAGTCGAGCTCGGGCTCGGCTCGTTGACAAAACCGAGCTCGAGCTCAATTCAGTGCCACACGAGTCGAGCTCGGACGCAGACATTTGTCCGGTTGATAAACGAGCCGAGCCCGAGCTCGGCTCGAGTAGTGAACGAGCCGAGCTCGCACACCCCAGACTCGCTCGAGCTCGGCTCGTTTACAGGCCTAAATATGGAGGGGCTGAAATGTTCAAAAGGCAAATAAGCAAGGGCACATCTGGGGGAGTGACTTCTAAAACATATGCAAAGTTTGTTTCATGCTCAATGCCAGTCACCAACAACAACGCTGGAAAAATCAAGGAGAAATCAAGAAGAGACTTGCATAGATATGAGGTTTGAGGCGCCGACAACCACCAGAGGAGAAAGGATGGTGGCTCTCTGACAAAAGGGTGTGACGCAGAAAGGATGACTCTGCAGAACCTCAAAACAGAGTTGATAGTGGCTTTATACAGCGGGTAAACCAGGAAATGGGCCTGGGCTTGAATCAGGAAAGATGAGGGAAGCTGCTGGCAAGAAGTTCGTGGGCTTCGGTGGTACAAGATGATTGTGGGCTGAGAAAGGGAACTTGCAAGCCCAAAGATCTAAGGGCCATTCGACCCACAGTTGGCGGGTCAAAATCGCAGGTCACTCTAGCTTCAAAGTTGGGTCATCTTCCGGTGTTGCAAAATGATCATCAGAGCCAACGTTACACTAGCCGGGGACTACAAGAAACCACTGACGGAAGAAGGCGAGATAGTGGCTATTGTCTTGGCCTATAGACTGGTTGTGCCGGTGACCAAAACTAACAATGCCAAATTTCTTTTTCAAGCATAAATGTTGTCTAGAAGCTTCCAATGGAGAACACCATGGTATCACCCCAGAAAGCTGTCTCTGGAAGTAGGCAATTTATTTAGCTCTGGGAAGGATCAAACAGAGGGTGGGGCTTCTAAAGTGGGTAATACAGTGGAAAGGGAAATCGATAATGCCATGGTTGTGTATGATTCGAATGGGGTAGAGGGAGAGCAATGGCAGGAGTTGTGTTTTATATCGGATAGGGTGGTTGAGGAATCGAGGTCTCTTATTAGGTCTTAAACAAAGCCAAGGAGATTCAACATTGTGTGGGGATACTGTGCGATGGTTTCGAGGACCAATTTTAACTCTCCTTGCAGCTACAGAGGCTGGACAGACTCTCTAGTTCACCAAGTGAGATCAATTCAGCAAAGAAGAGAGCTAGAGAATTAAAAAAGCTTAACTGGACAGTCAACGAGGGAGTAGGAGAGGAGTTCTAACCATGGAAGATCGAAGGGAAGGGCAATGAATGTTGTTTTATGAAGTCGAAAATTGTTTCACGGAATGTGAGGGGGGGGGGGGCTGAATGAAAAGGAAAAGTGTCTCAAAATTAGAAACCAATTTCATAGTTGGAGAGTAGACATCGTTTGCTTGCAAGAAAATAAATTGGAATCTATCCCCTTAAGCACTATTAGGAGTTGGTGGTGTAATCAAGTAGTGTTGCATTATTTATCATCCAACAGAGCATCGGGAGGCATCTTAGTAATGTGGGATAAAAGAGCGGTGAGAAAATTAGAAGATTGTATGGGGGATTATATGGTGGCTTGCTTGTTCAAGAATGTTATGGATGGATATCAGTGGGCCTTCGTAGTTGTCTGTGATCCTAACTTAGATCTTGCAAGAAGTGTATTATGGGACAAATTGGTTAGCCTAAGCAGCAAATGGGATTTCCCTTCGTGTATTGGTGGCAATTTTAACGTTACTCGACTCCTGAGTGAACGGTCGAGTGGCTCTAGCTTCAATTCACCAACGGTCGAGTGAACAAGATTTACTAGATATTCCTCTTTCAGGTGGCACCTACACTTGTTCAAGCAACCGAGAACACCCCTCTTGGTCAATGATTGATGGACTCCTAGTATCACCTGAATGGGAAGCACATTACCTAGAACTTATTCAAAAGAGACTCCCCAGGTTGTGCTCAGATCACTTCCCATCCTTCTTGATTATGGAGGTATTCATGGAGGCCCAAAGTACTTCAAGTTTGAAAACACGTGGTTGAAATTAGATGAGTTCCTTGATCAAGTTCGGCAATGGTGGTCTTCTTATCAATTTTATGGCACTCCAAGTTACATCATGTCATGTAAATTGAAGTCTCTAAAGAAAGATTTGAAGGCTTGGAATGAGTAAGCTCTTGGTAATGAGGAAGCCTCTTTTTTAGGAACTCAAAGGATCGGAGGGAGTAAAGGGTATTATCTTAAACGATGAGGGCACGTAAAATTCAAGTGATCGTGGACCTTGAAAAGGCTTCTCTACTGGAAGAAATATCTTGGAGACAAAAGTCGAGAGCACTTTGGTTGAAAGAAGGGGATAAATGCACCAAGTTTTTCCATCGGGAGGTTAACTCACATAGGAGGAACAATGCATAGAGATGTTGATTGTTGATGGAGCGGTTTCCTCCCACCAAACCGAGATCACAGATCACATTGTCAACTATAGCAAGAGTTTGCTTTCAGAACAATTCTCTTGGAGACCAAGACTAGATGGGCTTCACTTTGATGCTCTTGACTCACAAGAAGTAGGACAACTTGAGAGGCCTTTTAAAGAAACATAAATAAAAAAAGCGTTAAGAAGCATGGCAAGTGACAAAGTTCCAAGTCTAGATGGATTTTCTATGGCTTTTTTCCAAACTTATTGGGAAGTGATCAAAGAAGATATAATGGAGGTCATGAAAATTGTAGGTTTGAAAAGAGTCTCAATGCAACATTTGTTGCTTTCATTCCAAAAAACTTGGCGCTGTAGAGGTAAAAGACTATCGTCATATTACCTTGGTGAGCAAGATTTACAAGATCGTTTCGAAAGTCTTGGCGAATAGATAGAACATCGTGGTTGAGACGTTAATATCAAATCCTCAAAATGCCTTTGTCCAAAGTAGGCAAATCCTTAATTCGGCGCTTGATATGGAGAAGGCCTATGATCGAGGTAATTGAAAATTTTTGCTTTACATGTTTGAGAGATGCAACTTTGGTTCGAATGGTGTTTATGGATCAAACAATGTATCTCTACTTTTTGTTTTTTTGTCTTGGTGAATGGCACACCAAAGGACTTTTTTAAAAGCTCATGGAGCTTGAGACAAGGTGATCCTCTTTCTATACTACTTTTTACTTTTGTAAAGGAAGCTTTTAGCAAGATGATTTTAGGGGTCATAGAGGGTGGGTTCTTATTAGGGGTGCAACGGGTCCGGTTTGGTCTGGTTTTGTACATTTTTTGGAACCAAATTGGTATACACCAGTTTTGAAAATTTAATAACCGATACTGGACCGATTCACCACCAAAACTGAAACTTTCAATTTTTTCGGTTTCGGTCCGGTCTATTTTTATAGTTTTACTGATTATCTATGTTAGTTATAATATGATGTTTACATATATTAAACTATTAGTTTATTTATATTATATTATAAGTACATTATTTTATAATAATTAACACATACTAGTATAGAATTGAATTAGCTATAGTCTATATAAATTCTAGACTTTTTATATGAGTATATATGATCAAATATGCAAAAATGTATTTACAAAAAGAATATACATTAAAATTTATTATACCAAAAATGCATTTATCATTGATATATATATATATCAAAAGTGAGTTTATATTAATAAATTAATATTAATGTTTATGTTTACGATTAAATTTTTATGTTATATTAATTTTATATTATAAGATTAAAATTTATATGTTATATCAAATGTTATATTAAAAATTATACGATTAATTTTATATTATATCACATGTTATATTAGTTTTATGTTATCACATGTTATATTAATTTTATGCTATAAGATTAATAAACTTGAATAATAAGATTAGAATTTCATGTTATATTAATTAACAATTTAACATATAATATATATAATATAATATAAAAGTTATAAATATTTATACCGGTCCGATTCAGTTTAAACCAATTTTTAAAATATTAAAAGCAGTACCGCATCGGTTTAGGATAGGTTTTGATTCTTAAGAACCGGTCTAGTCCGGTTCAACCAATTTTTTGGTTTTTTTAAACCCCTAGTTCTTATTAGGGGTGTAAACTCAAACCGGAAAACCAGTCCGAACCAGACCGGACCGGTTTTACTGGTTTTGAACCGGTCCGGACCTTTGAACCGGTCCGGTCCGGAACCGGTTTTTAAAATGTAAAAACCGGCCGGTTCCGGTTCTGGAATTTTTTGGACCGGACCAGACCGGTTGATTAAAAAAAATAAAAAATAATATTTTTATATATAAGTTTTATACAAAATATTTTAAATATATACTAAATATTAATATAAATAAGTTTTATATATAATGTATAATTATAAATTTATACATTAAATGTTAATTTATAATTTCATATATATATACATATATATGAAATAATTTCATATTATAATTTATAAATTATTACATTAAATGTTAATACTAATATATAAGTTTATAAATAATACTAATAGTCTAATATAGACTATAGATTATAGTTATACTTATAATTAATACTAAAATTTTTTACTAAAAGATTATAACTAATACTAATACTTATAATTAATACTAAAAGTTTTTTTTTTTATAAATAAATTTTTAATGACAAATTGTGAAATTTACATTTTAAAAAAACCGGACCGGACCGGACCGGAAACCGGTAAAACCGGAAGTACCGGTTTAGGAGGGTAACCGGTGCGTAATCGGTTTTGGAAAATACAAAACCGGTACATACCGGTTCGGTCTTAGATTTTGTCCAAAACCGGACCGGACCGGACCGGTTACACCCCTAGTTCTTATCCAGATTCTTTGTGGGGGAGGCAATACTGGCTCACTTAACATATCTCATCTATTATTTGTCGATTATACCCTAATCTTATGTGAGGCCAGCCATGATCAAATTTGAGCTTTGAGGCACTCCTTTTATGCTTTGAAGCTGCTTCGGGGTTGAAGGTGAACTTGGCTAAATAAAAAATAGTCTTAGTAGGGGATGTTCCGAATGTGGAGAGAATGGCTAACATTTTGGAATGCAAGATATCTTAACTGCCGATGAAATATTTGGGCCTTCCTTTGGGTGCCGTGTTAAAAAAGAAACCTATTTGGGATGACAATAATAGTGTATACACACACGCACAAGTATTTCTATAACTATAATTGCTAATAGAACATGAGACTCAAAATATCAGCTCTAAGAACCTGGATGGTCCAATGTGTTGTTCATGTCAATTTATTGTAAGCACAGTGAAATAAACAAAGGCAATACCCTTACCAACTCAAGAAGAAAATGTGAATCCTGAGAGTATAACTCATGTGAAAGACAGTGAAGAGCTCTCCCTAGGCGAGCATGCTGCTTCTTCAACATGCTACTATCAATGCTAGAAAGACTTGGATCCAGACCAAATTCATCCTGCCTGATAGATTCAATGACCAGGGATGCATTCTTATGATCATCAAGTTCAGACAAACGTTGTGTGGGACCATGGCCAATTCCATCAAAAACTTCTAATCCAGCAACTGATTGACAAACTCCAGTACATTGTTCTTTATGCCCATCTGCCACAGCAGATACATTTGTATTTACTTCAGAAGTGGAAGGCTTGTCCAACACATCTTGCATAGTTTTTGAGCTGATGCTTTTCTCAGGTGCAACAACGTTCAAGCATAAAGTTTCATGTGGGTACAAATCACTAGCATCAGTGGTACAAAATGCATGGTAATCATCAATCCACTCTACAATACCAAGAGAAAGTCCTACTTCATGAAGCATGAGACGCTGCTCTGTTTGGTTGCATTCAGACAAAATGGCTGAAGCAGCATCTTTGATAAGAGATCGCATTCCCGAAAGTAATATATCAGCAGCAAAACCACGAAACTCTGGGGGTAAATAGCCAAGACAGTCAAGAACAAATCTGGATATAACAGGCACTGCTTTATTCATTTTTTCAAAATTTATGAGTAATTCATTACTCAAGTTACTAGTAGCAGTTTCAACAACCATTCTCCGTCTTGTGTATCCTTGCATCAGAGAGTTTTGAGCCTCGTTTACTTCCATATTCTCCAATAAAGTCTTCATAATAACTTCAAATGCATGGCGTGTATGACACTTTAAAAGAGACGTGGGAACATATTTTTCACCCCCAACTAAAGAGAACAGAGATAAAAGCTGCACTGCTGTTTGTAAAGGGGATCTTTCAAGTGCAGCTTCCAAGAATGAATCCACAGTAGCTGAATGATCCAAGCGGATAACCTTTCCTTCTTTAGTCACTAAACATAATAACTTCTGCGTGTTGACTTCATTCAACAACAATGTTACAAGAGGACCAAGCGAGGGAGCAAATATCAGGTCCCAATGTGTCCATAAGTTTAAATCTGACAACAACGGTGCCCTACATAAAAGTTCAATAGCATCCTTGGATGTAACAGAATTAAGGGCTCCAGCATTTTGGCTGATGTCAATTTTCACCTCGGTGGTTTCCACTAGATCATTTTCATGATGGGCTAGCGAGTCTCCATCATGACTCATTCCAAATAATGTTACAGAAAATAGGACAGCTTTTGAGATTACATTGCTCTTATGCTTCCCCACAATATCTAGAAAATCAGCAACAGAACCTTTTTCAGAAATTTTGAAACCAATCAATGGGAATTGCCTCATTAGCAGTGAAGAAATCATCTGTTTGGTAACTTTTTTTTCTCCCCATAAGCCATTCAAAGCTTGTGCTAGTAAAACAACCAATTGATTCTGGAGCATGCAAACCTCCAAAGGAGAATTTTCATACACATCACCTATTAAGAAATTGTGCATCTGATCAGGTAGCAGAGAGGCATGTTTTTCAAGGAACATTAAAAAATCCCCATAACCAAGGGACTTGAACGTCTTGGCACAAAATTGTTCTGCCAGCCAAAACTCACAGTTATAAAGCTTCCTCAAGAGGATGATTCTTCTTTCAAGGAGTGGTATGCCATAACTGTTGACGTCATTGAGGTCAAAATACGTTGCCACTTTTCTGATAATGTCTTGAACAGAAACACCTGTGAAGTAATAACACATAATAATAATGTGTAACAAGTGAATGGGGGATAATACTAGGAATGCTTGGGAATTGAGGTAAGGGAACCCCGAAATTTCACAAAATGTTGAAGTATTCCCAAATTCACTTAACGAGTAAATAATACCAAATTATGGTCACCCAGAAAAATGAAAATAGGCTTTTTTGATCGTGGATATCGAAGTTCAACATAATCTTCCTAAAACTTCAATGCATGTATATACATTAGTGGTATGGTGACAAGAGTCTAATGACCTGAATTCTATGCCTTTCAATAAAATTCAAAATACAAGATAATGAAAAATTAGTGCTTTAACGATCTAAGGAACACTCAAACCACATCTGGGTTATGACTATGTTTTATATTAATAAAATGAATCAAATAAATTCAAATAGAATACAATACAAAGTCAGATATAGAAGGGATTCAGAGGGGTTGAAAATAAAGTTTGGGTCAAGAAGATGGGGAGGTATAGAGTGTGCCGGAATGCTTCCAATGATATTATTAAAAGCGGCCCATTTTATTACATTGTAAGCAATGAAATTTTCACTTTGTGAATTTTTGTGACCTAGTAAATGTTACAATTTGAAGCTCCTTGGAATCATTGTAAAAGCAAGAATTTCTCGTTCCCAGGCAACATGGGATCTCATTCACTACTCTCATATACTCAATCTAGGTATTGCAAGCATAGTTTAAAGGATCCTAATATTTAACTCCTGTTTTTCAGGCAACAATTTTGAAAAAATTGTTAATTTTGGGTGCATTTACAGTCCATTTAGCAATTAAAAAAATTAGCACCCCCCCCCCCAAAAAAAAAATAAATAAATAAATAAAATAAAAGACATAATTAGAAAATGATGAAAATGGGGACCATAGTCGAACCATTATACAAAAAAAGTCCATTTTTAAGAGCAAGCACTACTCACTGTGTATAAGCTCCACTTCATTCTCAGCAATGACTGGTGCATCCTTAACACTGGGATCAACATCTGTGATCTCATGTTCAGAAGATTTTTCGATAAATCTGTTTGTTAATTCCTTCTCACTTGCAGCTTCGTGTGTATCATATATGATGTCCCACATTCCAGATTTGATAGATGAGATCTGAAATATGGAAAATACAGCGTAACCATAAATGGGATCTCATATGGAAGCATCTAGGGTCATAATATGCGATGTTATATAAAGTATTGAGCATCACATAGGTGAGTCAGTAAATGTATGCCAACAAAGAGCAATGCAAAATGAGGAGATCCCAACAAACAGAGGATAAATTAAGTTACAGCACCTATTCCATCTGGAGAAGTCAAACAATTAATACAGATGTCATTAACAACGCACACTCTTGTATATGTCCCATATACTTGGGCTTATGCCTAATATTATGATTAATAAAATTTTGTTTACTAATCAAAAAAAGTATACAAGTCATAGACAATAAAACATGGCCACTTACAAGCAATCAAGTTTATGGGCAGAGCAACCTAAAGCTTATGAAAGGCTGTAAAGATGCAAAGTTTGATGGGGCTTGGGGAGTTTGGTGCTAGAAAGAGGTGCATCAATCTCAAGGGGTGGAGTTGTGGAAGCATATAAGAAAAGGGTGGAGGGTTTTCTCTAGACACACTCAACTTGAGATGGGTGATGGGTCCAGAATCACATTTTAGCATGACTTATGCTGTGGAGATAGGATACTAAAGAAAGCCTTTCCAGAAATGTATGGGATCGCAGGTACAAAAAGCCTTAGTAACTGATCTTTTGGAAATTTCTAGTTGCTCTATTCAATGGTATGTCAATTTTTTTAGAACAGCACAAGATTAGGAAGTTGATGCCTTTTTCAGAGTTTTCTGATCTTTGTACTCTATAAGAGTGAGAATTGCAGATGGAGATAAATGCCCTTTGGTGCCCTTATAACAAAGGGAAGTTCTCTGTTTGTTCATTTTATCAGGTCCTCACTATCCAAGAAACTAACCCATTTTCTTAGAAAAATATTTGGAAGATAATGGCGCCTCTGAAAGGTTCCTTTTTTGGATAAATTGCTTCCTTAGGGATGATTTTTACGTAAGAGAACCTAGGGAAATGCTGGGTCATTATGGTGGAACTAGTGTTGTATGTGCAAAAATAACGGGAAAACCATAGATCATCTACCACAACACTGCGAGGTAGCCAGAACCCTATGGAATGATTTATTTGATAGAAAGGGATTAGTAGGGGTGACGCCTAGAAAATTAGTTGACTTTCTAGCTAACTGAAGAGGCGTACATGGCAATCTACAAACTGGAGCAATATGTAAGACAACTCCCATTTTTCTGTGTGGTGCATTTGGAGGGAAATGAAAGATAGAAATTTCAAAGATTATGAGTGGATATTGGATGAGCTTAAAGTAAACTTTAATACTTTGTTCCTGTAGGCAAGTGCCATAGATTTTGACAGACTAAGTGTTCATGATTTCCTTATAGCGGTTGTTGATCTTCTTAGGTGTATTTTTTGTATACGTCCGTGTGCAATGGCTACCTAATGCTTTCATCAATAAAATTCTTGATTACTTATCAAAAACAATATGGTTGAATTGTGGTAACTTGTTAGTGGAAAAAACAATGGGTCAGCTGGTGCACTTTTGGGTGGAATCGAAGGCTTTTGTCAAAAACATGGCGGTCTTCCTTAAAAATTGTGGAGAGGAGTAGAAGGGTTTAGAGATTTGTAGTGATGGGTCGTAGTGGTATAGAATGGCTGATGGCTACGGTGGAAGCAGTATTATAGGCAGGGAGAAATTTGGATTTCACAAAACACTTGCGCGAAGGAAACAGAACATTTATGACTCAACGATGCTCCAACAAGCATGGTAGGTTTCTAACGATCACCGAATACGGTGGAGGAGGCCGGCGGAGTGTTGTAGTCATTCCTGAAGGGTATGAAGGTCTAGGTTGGCAAAAATTTGTTGCGGAATTACGCAGAGCTGGGGATATGCTTTTTGCTGATGGGTCAAAGAAGGAAAACCTAAAGAAGAATGAGAACATCAACTTGGAGGTGAATCATAAAGACCCAAGTATATCCACGGTGGCAAGGCGATCATATGCGGCAACTCTGAAGACCGGTCATGCTTCGGGGGTTCATAGTAAGGGGATTGATGAAAGTAGTTTGCAGATCATGCCTCAGAACCAGCTTGTCGTGATACATAATTCTTTAAAGGAGATGGAAATGCAACTTGTCGAATTGAAGGCAGCGATAGCTTTTTTGTCTACGGAAATAGACCTGTTTTCAGCTGGAGGCAACAAGGTTGTCAGGAACAAGACTAAGATAGGCCCAAATCCTTTAAACTCATATAAAGGAAAACAGAAAATCGGATTCGGCCATATTCCTATACCCAGATCCAGAAGAGTATGGCGGGTCAAAAGGAAGTCTAGGTTATTTGAAGTGGGTTCTATGTTGGGTATTGGCGTAGAGACATCTGCAATGGAATGTCATTCGCCTCAGGTGACTTCTGTACCCAAAGAAACTATGGCTCCCTCGTCGGAGTTGTAGGAAAATGGTGTCATACCATTGGTGAAGGGATCCGTTGAAGTTGCACATAAAGGGTCACCAGAGGTGAAGGAACTTGATGTCATACCATTGGAGCGAACCAATGGAGTTGCTGAGGAGGTACGGGATTTGAATATGGATTTGGCATTGGTGCCTTGTGTAAAGGAATGCCTAGAGTCGGGAGTGCAGTTGAATACTGTGGCTCGCCTGGTCTCTCTTCCTCCAATAGCGGATTGGATTCTGCCTAAAGTTAACGAGATTCAGCAGTTCATGGAAATTTCACATGAAGGATGTGAAGACCAATTTAAAGAACTAATTACTGCAATCGAGGCAAGCTTCATGCTTGAAACCAAATCAAGTTTCAAGAAAAGCAGGGAATTACAGCGTCTTTTTTCGGCAATCAACTACGACGCTAAGGGTGGTAGCTCAACTAGAGGGAAGTCTAAAGGGAGAGCATTGTGAAGATGAGCAAACAAGGGGTTGGGGGTGGATTTTCTGGGTAGAGTTTTAGTTCTACGGGAAGAAAGGGGTTGGGGTCGGGCTTGGTGTATTTTGGGTTGTTTTTCACGGGCTTCTTGGGTTATTAGGGGTTTTCTATTATGGGTAAAGTGTTCTCTTGTATACATTCAGTGTACTTGGTTACTCCTTTTGATATATATAATATTTTTACTTATAAAAAAAAAAAAAAACCTTTCAAAAACAAAAGGTCTACAAGACCATGCAACTAGAGTCATTAGTGGAAACCAAACACTTATGCATGCTTAGGTGTATATTCTGTTTATGACGAGTATACATGGGCTATGCCTAATGCTTTCATCAATAAAATTCTTGATTACTTATCAAAAACAAAAGTTTTACAAGACCATGCAACTAAGTCACTAGAGGAAACCAAACACGTCTGCATGCGAATAATTAAGGCCACTAGGGTATATAAAGTGTGGTTTCCTTCTAGTGAAACAACCCCAACTATTGAGGTCAATCGTTTTTCAAAGTCATGAGAATTTTGATAGACCTCAAATGATTTAGAAATAAAAAACTCAACAATCTAACTTACACTTTTTTAAATAAATAAAGTAGATGTGATACCCCATACAGATTGGTAAGTGTAGGTGGTGTATGGGGTCCCACATTGCTTGAGAGGGAAAAATTCTCGCTCTTTATAATGATTCCAATGGGACTCCAATTATACAATTGACTAGTCATTTAGGAGTATGGCCCAGGGCCCCAGATGTGGCTTGGGCCTTCCATTACGGTGTTACAAGAGATGCACTCGTACAGGAGTAATACTACTCATCATCCCAATTCTCATAATCTTCTCATCATCACATGATGTGGCATTAGATGATAGGTTCACAAGTGAAATATAATAAATAGTCTTCAATCATCTAATGTCATATCATGGGATGATGAGAAAAAAGATGATGAATAGATTTTTTCTTTTTCAAATACCATAGACCTAGTCAATGGACTATATATCATGAACCAACTCGTAGGATGTAAACACTCATGGGTAAAGATTAGATGGGGAGAAAAGGTGGCACAAGGAATAGAGTAGCACAAGAAACAGCATGCAAATAAGCAGCTTATAAACACAACACAGGAGTGCAATATTTCGACTCACCGACCAACGTACCAAAGAATTGTAAAAAGCAATTATCTATCTTAAATAATATCATTTTTCTGAATACTGATAAGGAGGCTGTAATAATACCACTTTTAAATGTATGATCTGACAGAATAAGGGTCAAGTACTTAATCTGTCCCTGGGTTTTGCTCTCTTATCTTTCTGTTCCTTTGGTTTTCAATTTTATCATTTTAATCATTAGATTTGAAATTGTTTTAATTAAGACCATCAAATTTCTAACAGAAATCTGACATGACATGCCACGTGTCAGAATTAATAAAAACTCTTAAAATATATAAAACAAGATTAAACAACAAAACAAATTATAGAAAACTGAAAAAAATACTTAAATTAAAAATAAAACAAAAGATTGAAAAATTGAAATAATAAACTGAAAAACAATTTCTTAAAATTAAAAAATTATAAATAATTTTTTTTAAAGAAGCAGCATCCTTGTGTTGGAGGACAGCATGCCTAGATGGCACCTAGGTTAGAAACCCAGGTGCACCGCCTGGGTTACCAACCAAGGCAGCCTGGGTCTGCCAAGGATGGCTGCAGCCAACCCTGGTTTTTGTTTTTTACTTTCAATTTTTTTTTCTATTTTAGGTTTTTAATTGTTTTTTAAGTTTTTATATAATCTTTAAGCTTCTAAAACTTTTTGTCACATGGCATGCCACCTGTCTATACGTGGTAGACACATGGCATGCCAAGCCATATTTTTCCTGATTTCTAAGGGAAATCTGACAAAAGGACTTAATTGAAAAAAAATATCAAATCCGAGGATCAAAATTTATAAAATTTTAAACCAGAGGAACAAAAAGATATGAGTGTAAGACTCAGGAACGGATTAAGTATTTGATCAAGAAATAATTAACAATCTTAAATAAGGAAGTTGTATGAGGAGGAAAGAAAAAGAGAGAAAAGAATTGACAGACAAATACTTGTGTTTTTTTCCTTTTTCTCCAAGAAGAAAGGAGGGAAATATATGTAAAACATAGAAAATGATATATCTTCGATCAAGGCATGTTCCAGCAATAATCTTCACAACGGGAATTTTACCAACAACTAACTAAAGGACTCAAGAAATAATATAGAAAGTACTGCACCAGGGCCTTTATTTTTTTATAGGTAGACAAGATTTTGTTGATCATAAGAATTGGCGAGAGCATGACTTTAATATGTCAAGTAATATTAGAGATAAAGATAGAAATCGACTGCAGTGCACAATCCTGCTTTTATCATCAAAATCAAGCGTCATTTCCCCATATCCAACTAATTCCAGTACCTCAAAGTAGCAAAAGGATGTGAGATAGAATTCCTTCTTCATTATTATTATTTTTATGAAGATATGAAAGATTACACCCTAGAAATGAGTATAGAAGTGGTTTAAAAAACATTGATCTAACAAAATTCCAATTAATTGGTAATACTGAGATTTTATTATCTAGTTAAATTACATTATCAAAGTATGGTGTTAAAACTCAACACGTTTGACTTACTGCAACATTTAGTAATCCAGCACAGGGGAAGGATGAAAACATTGATTCAATTTTCTTCATTCGTTTCTCTTTCCTTTTTCCTGGAGCTTTTTTGTCATAAAATTCAAGCATCCTCTTGAAAACCTGCAAGTATTGTTAAGAAAGTAAGATAAGTTGTACTGATAATCAAGAAAAAGAGACAAAAATCAGGAGACGTCAACTGAGAATTACATGCCATTTTTGTAAGCAAACTAGCAACAATCAAAAAGATCACTCTTGTTTAGAAACATATCCTTAGCACAAGAAATAGATGTAGAGACATGATTATTATAGAAGATGGACAGGCATAGTTTAAAATGAAAGTGCAAATTCTTCAATCTTTTAATTTCCTTTTTCCTTTTCTTGTACTATACAAAAATTGAAAATTAAGGATATAAGAGAAAGGAAAGAGAAACTTAGTTTTTCTCTTAGTTTAAAAAAAATATAGAGAGAGAGAGAGAGAGACTCAATATTCAAACTAAGACTTCCTAGCTGTCGCATATATTCCTAGGTTTCTACAAAGTAAAAACATTACAGTCCAAACACTTCAGAGACCTGATACAATCACAAAAGATATGGCACAGTAAAAAAAAAAAACTGTTCAACTCCATAATACCAGTCTTAATTCATGTAGTATAAGAAGCAAGATTTCTTGGCAAGCGTTTCCTTTTTCTCTTGATTATTTGTCTTTCTGATAATTAAAACTATTGAAATTCCCAGCCAATCCAACTGAGCTAAATCCTGTACTAAAAATCCAAAAGATCATGCAATATATGATATAAAAAAAGGTTTCAAACTTTAGAAGTATTGTGAACTCGTTCCAAAGAATTCCACTTATAAGCATATTCTGAAAAATAAATCATATAAAGCAAAACTAAACTTCAACACTTAGATAAATCATAGGAAGCTGGCGAAAGATGTAAAATATAATCTGTAACAAGAGGATGAACATACCTCAGGCACTGTATGCTCCTGACACGCCTTGTTCCAGGTTGTTATAAACGACCTCATAGAGTTAGTGTTCTTTTTTGATAAGCGTGTCCTCTTAGAGTCATTCACAATCGCAAGATCAGCTTCATTCACATTGCCATCCTCCTCAGTCTTGTAATATTTTACTGCATGAAAATCTATATCTATATTTTGGTCATAACTTCTAACAGTTTGTGTAGAATTGCCAATCCTTTCATCATAAGAAGTACAATCATCACTGTTTTCATCATCTGAGCTTGATGAAATGAATGATCTTTTGTCTCCTCCACATAAATCCGTCTTTTCTGATAAAAATGATTCAATACTTCGTGTAGAATTGGAAGGTTCATTCAGCTGCTTCTTCAGTGATGACAAAGGAGGATGTTTCCTGCATTTCTTATCAGATTCTGATTTCAATGCCTCCACAGATTTTTTTACTGTGGCATTCTCTGAGTACCCCGCTTTTCGAATAGCAGAAATATGCATCCTATGATCATCAATCAATTGAAAAACAATCTTATGTCACTTTGCATGTATAAGAGCGAATGGGCAAATCGGTAGTTATGAGTACAAAGTGCCACTACATTGCATTGGCCCTCAAGGGAGCTAAAATCATGAAATAAAAAAAAATGACACTTTGATCCACTGCCATAGACAAAGTCTAAAGGCAGCATCAAAAAGCATGTTTAACTGGTTTTAAAACCTAGATGTTAACAATCAACATTACAGAAAATAAGACAATAGAGAGGAGATGTAGTCGAAAGTGAATGCAGTATCTATTCAAGTCTTGACTATATAAATGGTGAAAATCTATAAGGATTAATCCAATCAACCAAAGTTTCGAATACTTAACAGGTGAACACAATCAACAAGTACGATGCACAGTAAAAACAAAAAAGCGAATAAAGGAAAAAACTAGTCTTTCCCTCTAAAAAACAAAAAGAAAGAGTGATCTCGTGCAACACAATATCCCTAAGCTGAATTTCAATAGAAATGGCAATACCTTGGGCTAGAGTGATCTCGTGCGCATAGCAATATTGTCAAAAAGAAACAATTGCACAAGCAAATGCAGAATTGGTTGAGTCAATATAAATGATCTATGAGATAAATTGTAAACTTCAAGTACCATAGAAATCTCGCCAAAGATAGAAAATACATCAGTTCATTATGGAAAGTGCATGCATTGTCGTGTGAGTTTTATGTCCATAAATTAACATAGGTCTTCAGCTTCCTAGACATTCTTTTTAATGAAAGTATAATGCTATTTTATTAAAAAGTAGAAATAGAATATCACATACCCCAAGCTCTGAATTCGTATGCCAAGCTTTTCCTTGCTCTCAACCGATTGCTTCTTAGCAATGAAATCCAAAAACTCTTCAGCCCTAATATCTTTATGCTTATGGTGCTTCTTACTCCAATAAAAGAACTTCCAAAGGAAAGAAATTATCTCTCCACTAGTGATTTTAAAGACTTCTGTTACATCAGAGTTCACTGAGAAATAATGCAAGATAAGTGGGTGTCGTAGCAAAGGGCCCAACTCCAGCTCTTCAAACTTCTCTACACCCTCATTCTCGCAGATTGCCACTTCCAAATCATACAATGAAGTAATTCTTCGAACCTCAATAAAGCAATGGATAAATGTATTTATCTACATGACCACACAAAAATATAAAGATTTTATAGATGCTCACTGCATGAAAAATTAAACAAAAATTACGGGAATATACTACCCACCATGTTGAACGTTAAGGAAATGGGGTAAATGAACTGCTTGTAAGTTTTCTCTTGGTTTTCATGGACAGACTCAGAATCAACTAAACTAAGCAGGCCAATTATAAATAGAGTAGTCCTAGAGCTCCCCATAAAAGCAAAAATGAATTTCCCAATAGTTTTTATCTCCCGTATACATGCTCCTTATAGGTTGACTGAAAAAGGGCCTCTCTTTGGGGACAGCAAAATGTGGCTTCTTAGATTTTTTTTATTGATAAACAAAATTTTATTGAACATAAAACAGATAAAGATCCAAGTACACTGGACAAAGGCCCGAGTATACGGGTATATACATTCTTGATCTGAATGTAAATTTGAATCATTTCCTTTTGTGGCCAACTTGGAGAGAGCAATATACGACGCCAACCATATATGATATTTGTCAATTCTACTTTTTCAAAAGCGCTCTCCTTCCGCTGTCTAGTACTTGCTTCTTTGCCTATGCACGTAAAACTCCACACTTCTTTAGGTAAAAGAAAGAAAGCTTAGACAACCCATTCCAGAGAAGCTCAGCCCTCTCTCTAGTTTTTCTCTCCATCTTCTCTCTAGGAAAAAAAAAACCTCAGCCGACCCTCTCCATCAGAGGGGGAGGGAGGAGCTTCCTACGGTCTCCCATCTACTTATTCTCTCCTCCATCACCATAGTTTTAAGTGTTTTCCAATAATCTTTTTTCTTCCACTAGATCGGAAAATATTTGATATATTGCCTTCCGGCCACCGAACCACCACACACACGAGACCATCGTGCCTGATAGTCATCGGACTTTTAGAACCCCATTGAAAGCACTGCTAAACGAACGGCGCGTGGAACACACGTCTCCAAGGCCATATGCTTTTTCCACGAGCCAAAACAAATTATGGCAGCTAGCAGCCACATGCGTTGTACATTTGGAATCGTCACTTCCAAAATTTTCAAACCTAGGTCTATCTTCCGACGAGCCACCATTGCCGATCTGGATTTTTTTCGATTCTCTTTTATTATAGATAAATATGCATGGACTCTCTTTCTCTCAAGAAAGCCATACTTGACACCACCATGATCCATGCTCCAACAAGTTGTCCTATGCTTTTGACCTTAGCCCATCAAATCTTTTTTAACAGAACATATTTTGGTTCAAAGTAGATCAAACTCGATTTGAGAAGAAAAATGCAGAATATATCTATAATAGAAAAATGATGGTGGCTTTGTGTTTTGAGAAATGAAGAAATTTGTTGAGGAAGACTGGGTCACACGGAGAGAAATCCTGCATGCGTGTAGCCACTTCCATCTAAATGATGTGGGGACTTCAGCCGATCGGTTGTAAATATCATTTTTTAAAAATAAATACGTTTTAAACATATAAAAATATTGTATTTTAAAATGATAAATAATATTTACAGTTGTGAGTATGCAAGTGTCGTATAATCATTTTGAAAAAAATGAATAAATATAGAATCTATATGAAAAGAAATTAATTTTTTAATAATAAACTTCACTCTTTTTCAAAACGAGTGCATGACATTTACGCATTTTATAATTGTATGTAACATTCCTCTTTTAAAATAATTGAAAAATACTGAAAAAATAGACGTACCTATAAATTTATATTTTTGGACAATGCTGCAGCTCCTACTGGTTCCCGCTGAAGCTCTAGCATGTCTTTTAATATATTTTTTTTAAATTATTTTTTATATAAAATTTTTTAATACTTTTAAATACTTTCAAAAAATAAAATAAATTTAAAACAACGTCAGAAACACTTCCTTAATATTTTTTTTAAAGCTCCAACGGGAGCTATAACATTATTCTTATATCTTTAATATTCAAGTACCCTCGCCAGGTTTAAAATCTCAGCTACACCCCGATCTAGATTCTAGACCTTATTGTTTATGGATCTTTGTTCTCTTTCTTGCTTTTTTTTTCTTACTTTTTTCTTTTTTTTTTTTTACGGAGTTTTGTTTTCAAAAGTAAAAAACTCCTAACTACGCCAAAGTCCAAACAGTCACGAGGCGAATGATGTTGCACTCAGCTTCTCAGCAAACCAAACAGATCAATTAATATTATAGTTACTACTCGTGATCCTTTCACACCATTCTTATTTTATTTTTTAATTTATTAATTTTATTCTTCTTAAAATAATTAATTTTATTTATTTATTATTCATTCGCCACAGATTTAATAAGAGAAAAAAATTCTAAAAAAAATTATCAATAGTATGGTGCGCCGATGATATTAGAATTTTTCTTAATACTAATGCTCTCGGTATTAAGAAAGTCTAACCTTCGATTGCGCACGACCATTTTCCTCCACTTCCTCAGCAACCAAGCAGGGTTTAACTAGAGGAGAAGAAATATAATATAACTAAATAAAAGAACAAATATGCACCCCCGCGTTACGCACCTTCCCTTCCGTGACAAGAAGGCGATGAAGATTCGGAACCTCCTGCATCGAAAATCCTAAAGAGCTCCACGAGTCGATCTTGAGCATCAACAGCGCTTCCTGAGACACTTTCCACGACGTCACGCTCTCTCCACTCCCAAGAATTTTGAGGCGAGCCTCCACAACGGCGCGTCCCACCTTCTCGAGAAGCTCTTTTGAGTCTTTCCCAGCTTGGGATCTTTCATTGGGTCGGTTCTGGTAAGGGGGCTTATGCCGGCCCCTGCTGCTTACACCTCCGCCTCTGGCGGAGGGCTGTCCGTACATAGGTGGGAGAGAGTAGGAGAGTTGAGAAAAACGAAATAAGAATGAAAGCAGTAGGAGCAGGCTACGGAAAGTCTGACGAGTCTCACCCATCATAGGCAATCCTGGTTTTTGGCGTGTTTTGGATTATCAATTTATTTTAATTCATTTTAATTTATTATTATAATTTTTTTAAATTTTAACATAAAATATAATAAATAATTTAATTTTTTTAAAATCTTAAAATAATAATAATATTAAATAATAATATTTTATCATTTTAAGTTTTAACTCAACTCACTCTAACATTTAAATTCATTCTAAACGTGAATTTGGTTACCAAACTCATCTCAATTCATCTCAATTCATTATTACAATTTTTTTAAATTTCAATATAAAATATAATAAATAATTTAATTTTTTCAAATCTCAAAATAATAATAATATTAAAAAATAATATTCTAACAATATTTTATCATCTCAATTCAATTCAACTCAACTTACTTCAACATTCAAACACAACTTAAATATATTTTCGTACAATTTTTAAAGAAGGTTTCGTACGGTATCGGGACCCACCCACATGATATCTTTATCTTTGTGTCGTTTTTTTTCCGGCTACAGTGGGCGCGGCCCACGGGCATCAAACACGGGAGATTTGAATGTAACGTAGCGTGATTTTTCTTCCTTCTTTCGTGTCGGGGAGTGGTCCTGGTCAGGCGAATGAAGTACGAGGAAATAAAAACACTTTCTTAATCGGTAAATAAAAAAACAAAAAACAAATTTACATGGGGACCATCCTCGAAAGATCTATGTCGGTGTAGATTTTAGTGTTTCTTTAATCTCAAATCTATTTCTATCCATTTTAATTTATTATTATTATTATTTTAAATTTTAATATAAAATATAATAAATAATTTAATTTTTTTAAATTTTAAAACAATATTAATATTAAAAGCTAATATTTTAATAATATTTTATCATCTTAACTCAACTCAATTCAATATCCAAATATATTTGAATTAATTTGTTTTCACAATTCTTATTAATTTATCTCATTTCATCTCATCTAATTATTAGAATTTTTTTAAATTTTCACACAAAATAAAATAAATAATTCAATTTTTTTAAATTTTAAAATAAAATAATATTAAAAAAATATATTCTAACAATATTTTATTCAACTTTTAACTTTAATATCAATTCATCTCATCTCATCTCCAACAACAAACGAAACCTTAAGTTCCGTTATGTTGAGTTAAATTAAGTTGAGTTGATTTTTTTATAAATAGTAATGACTCGAAATAATAGAGTGAGTTTTGTGAAACTCATCTAAGATAAGTTTAGATGTATTTGAATATTAAAATGAGTTTAAATGTATTTATAGAAGTTGAAAAAGATTATAGATTTCAAGTGTAAAAATATATTGAGTTAAAAAAAATTATAGATCCCACGTATAAAGATATTTTGCATTTAGATAAGTTTAGTGATTTAAAAATTAAGTGTTTAGATGTTAGACTCAATTTAAAATTAGACTAAACTAAATTGATTTCAATTTATTTTTACTTCTAAATAGAGCATTCTAGATTACGTTTAGATAATAAAATAATTTCAAATATTCTGTAAGTAAGAATAAAATATAAAATATAATCATAAAATATTAAATAATTATAAATAATAATAATAATAATACGTGAAAAAAATAAATAAATAAATTATAAAAATACTCTACTACCCACACATCCCTTTTACAATCAATTTAGGTCCTTTTCAACGTCCAATCCCATGCAAGTCCAGTAGTAAAGCCTAAATACAAGCGGGAAAGTAGCAAGAGTCGAGACCCTAAATCTTCACTTACTACACCTAACTTTTTACTTTCATGTACCATCTTTAATAGACTTTTGTTAACAGTTTTCATTTTACTCTGTTAAAATACTCTATCCTTTCGGACCAAACTTTTTTTAAACTAAAAAAAAAAAAATTATTAAGATTATGTTTGGATGTTGATCATATAATTTCAGATGATCTGTTAATAATAATGAATAGATTATAAATAATAATAAACTGTTTATAAATAATAGTGAAGTAATCTCAATTTCACTTACCAAACATAGCCTCAGTTTATATGTCTCCTTTGTATGCTTAATTTCAAACGTGAAAATGAATTACCTCTAATCTATTTCTATTTTTCTTATTAAGCTCCATTAATCCGACCTACTTTTGTATGGCTTAGAGTTCGTTTGGTTATGCAGTTCAGATAAGATGAGAATATATATTTTATTAAAAGTTGAATAAAATATTATTATAATATAATTTTTATCTTGAAATTTGAAAATTTTGAACTGTTTACTATATTTTATGTGAGAGTTTGAAAAAATTATAATGATTATATAAGATGAGATGAGATAATTTAATTTTGAGTAACCAGACCAGTTCTTAATTTCATGGGTTTTGAGCTATATTATTGATAGTCTTGACAATATAAGGATTTAGTTTCACAAATCCAACGTATCGGGATAATTGATGATTCTTCTTCCATTATCCCATATAGGCGATCGAGCAGATTGTTCAAAATATATGTATAAATGGGCAAAATAATGAGTCGAATAATATCCACTTGTAAAAAGATTCTATCCCCATTACATATATATATAATAACGGCAATTTCTTCGTTTTGCTATAATCCTAATGATCTACTTTATTTTCTTCCTTCTCTTTTTCTTTACTCTCTTTCTTTCTTTTCTCCTTATGCACAGCTACTCTCTTTTCCAATTTCTTCTCTTTTTTTCTTTTCTTTTCTTCTACGTTTTCTCTTCCTCACCCATCCTCTTGTTCTCCTCTTTCTTACCTCTTTTTCCTTTTCTTCTCTTCTCAGTCTTTTCCTTTTTCTTTTCCTTTTCTTCTTTTGTTGTTTCTTTCCCTCACGCCATCACCTTCTATTTAGAAACTTGTTTGTTTACATGAATGGCTCCTTCGAGTACACCGTTCGGTAGATGTCATATTGATGAATGATTCTCTTGATAATTTCCACATATTTATGTGTAGTGCTGGAGGCATAATCAAAGTTATTACGCTCACAATCACGTCACCTTGATGATGAATGCATGCGTGCACGCTTCTTCATTCGTGTTCATGGCATGACCATATGGCTGAGATTAGCCCACGTGACTAGGGGTGTAATTTCAAACTGGAAAATCGGTCCAGTCTGGACCGGGACCGAACCGGTTCTTCTAATATAAAAGTCGGCCGGTTCCGATCCGGTTCCGATTTTAAAAATTTCCAGCCAGGACCGAACCAGTTAATTAAAAATATATATAAAAAAATAATATTTGTATTATTGTATATATAAGTTTTATTCAAAATATTTTTTATATATATTAATAATTAATATATATATATATAAGTTTTATATATTATGTATAATTATAAATTTTTATGTGAAATTTTTATATATAATTATATACATGAAATAATATCATATATGAAATAATTTCTTATTATAATTTCTAAATTATTACATAAAATGTTAATACTAAATCACTAAAAGTTTATAACTAATACTAATAGTCTAATATAGACTAATGACTATAGTTATACTTATAATTAATACTACAAGTTTTTACTAAAAGTTTATAACTAATACTAATATTAAATATATAGTTTATAACTAATACTAATATATAACTTATAACTTATAACTTATAACTATACCAATAGTCTAATATTAATATCATTATATAGTCTAATATATTATTTAGCTATACTAACATATAAGTTTATAACTAATAGTTATAGACTATTTAACTATTTAACTAATACTAATAATCTAATATAAACTATAGATTATACTTATACTAATATATAACTATACTAATAGGCTAATATTAATACTATTATATAGTCTAATATATTATATAACTAATAATCTATACTAATATACAAGTCTATAACTATTTAACTAATAGTCTAATACTAATATTATAATACAAACTATAACTAGTACTAATATTATATCACTATACTAATATGCTAATATTAATATTATTATATAGTCTAATATATTATATAGCTATACTAATATATAAGTCTATAACTATTTAAATAATATTAATAGTTTAATATAGACTATAGTTATAGTTATACTAATATAGTTATACTAAATCCCTATAACTAGTACTAATATATAACTATACTAATATGCTAATATTAATATTATTATATAGTCTAATATATTATATAGCTATACTAATATATAAGTCTATAACTATTTAACTAATATTAATAGTTTAATATAGACTATAGTTATAGTTATATTAATATAGTTTTACTAAATCACCATAACTATTAGTCTAATACTAATATATAACTATACTAGTAGGCTAATATTAATACTACTAGACTATGGTATATTAAATGTATTACAAATATATATATATATATATTATATAGTCTATTATATAAAATATTTGACTATAGTATATTAAATGTATTTCAAATATATATAGTTAATAGTTATATTAAATCACTATAATCAGTGAATCACTATAGTCTATAGTCTATTAAATATATTACAAATATATTAAAAATTTAATTATCATTTAAAAAAAAACACATTGAAAAGATTCAATTAAATTTTAATTAAATAGTAAAGGGCCAACCAAACGGACCAACGGTGCGATTTTAATTTATTTGAAAAGTAAAAACTGAAAACCCTAAAATTGAAACTCATCTCTTCGTGAACTCAGCATTCAGCGGCGCAGCGTCTTCGTCTTCAACTCTTCGTCTCTCTCGTCTCTCACTTCTCACTCACTCTGCTCTCGCCTCTCGCAGCAAGCTCTCTTCGTCTCACAGAGTTCTGAGTTCTCACTCACTCTGCTCTCGCCTCTCACAGCAAGCGCTCGGTGGCTCACTCTTTCGCAGTCGCAGCTCTCTCTCTCCGTCTCTCACTCTCTCGTCTCTCACACTCAACTCTCCCGTCTCTCAACACTCTCGTTGCTCTCAATCTCTCTTCTCTCAACTCTCTCGGCCCGTCTCAGTCTCTCTGCCTAGCAATAGCCTACTATGATTTTTGTGATTGGATTTTGTGATATTAGAGTTTTTGTGATTAGGTTTTGTGATTTTGGAATTTTTGTGAATCTTGATTGCCGATTGGGTTGATAGGATTTTGTGATATTAGGGTTCTTTTTTTAATCCGAAATTTATTAGTGTTTGACAGTTTGTTATTGCCGATGGGGTTGTTGTTGGTTGTGGCCTAGGCTTTGTCGTTGAATTGGTCTAATGTCCATTCTCCTGTAATGAAATGAACCATTCTACTCAAACCTTAATTAGGTTGATCAGTAAAGGGCAGTCCATGTATGTGTGGTATTTAATGTTAACACCAGGTAACTTACAATCATTCATTGCGAGTAAGCTTTTCTAAATATGATCAACAATTAATGTTTATTTTTGTTACTACAGAATCAAATATGGATCCTTAAAATGAAACAGAAACACACGACAATATTCAACCTACAATGGAAAGGAGTCAAAAGACTGTGGAATCAATGGCGACTAATGATCCGCTTTCTCCCAAATCCAATGTAAGTAAGCCATCTATTGGTAGGAAAAGATCAGTAGTTTGGGATTACTTTACAAAGATTCGTACTGAGGATAAGTCGAAACCTAGGGCTTCATGTAACCTTTGTGGGATGACTTATGCTTGTGATCCTAATATAAATGACACAAAATCAATGTTGGGGCACTTGGAAAAAATATGATCAATCAATTGCAAGAATTAGAGGAGTTGTGAAGTATGTAAAATCATCTCCACAAAGGTGGAACACATTTAAGCAATGTTGTGACAGTGAAGACATTACTTGTAAAAGTGGTGTATACTTAAATGTAACAACCCATTGGAACTCCACTTATATGATATTGGATATGGCTGAAAGTTTCAAAAAGCATTTCAACGGCTAGAGGATGAAGATCCGGGATATATTAAAAGTGTTGGGGAGGACGATAGTGATGATGATGATGGTGTTAGTGAGTTGGGTAAGGAGCGCAATCCAAGTTAGGGCCTCCAACCATGGATGATTGGGATAAGAGTAGGTTGTTTGTAAAATTTTTGAAACTTTTTTACGATGCAACCTTGTGTTTCTCGGGGACCAATTATGTCACTTAAAATAGTTTTTTATTTGAGCTAGCAACAATTCAAGCTGCAATTAATTTGGAGTGTGTGGAAGAGCCTCATAATTTGAGGACAATGACATTTAGTATGAAATCTAAATGTGAGAAATATTGGGAAAATATTGAAAAAATGAATCTTTTGTTGTATGTTGGGTTGGTTTTTGATCATCGGTATAAAATGTGTGGTCTAACATATATTTTTGAAGGAATATATGAGGATAATAGTTCAAAAGTTCTTATGTTGGTGGATCGGGTTCAAGATGCCTTGACTCGTTTATATGATAGTTATTGTGAAAATGATGAAAGTAATATTGGGGCATAAGATCAAACTATAAGCCAATCAAGTGAGAGATGGGCTAGTAGTACAAGTTCAACTGCTGGGATAGGTCAAGGTGATTTCAGATCATTAATCCATGCACAAATTAAGAAGCGTTTGGAGTCGGATAACTCTTTGGCGACTAAATCTGAATTGGAGAGATATTTATTTGAAAAATGTGAAGAAGATGATGTGAAATTTGACTTGTTGACTTGGTGGAAGGTCAACTCCATTAGATACCGCGTGCTTTCAAGAGTTGTGCGGGATGTTCTTGCAGTTCCGATATCTACAGTGGCCTCTGAGTCAGCTTTTAGCACAACAGGTCGAGTACTTGATCCTTTCCGCAATAGCATATCTCCACTTATGGTAGAAAACTCTTATTTGTACACAAAATTGGCTTTATTCTCTTGCCCCGATTAACATTCGTACTTTAATAGATGATTTTGAGGAGTTTGAAAAAATTGATACAGATATGTGGCATCATTCACATTTTATTTAACTATATCTAAAGTGTAAATCATATTAGTAATTTGTTTTAATTATTATACTTATTTTTTTCCCTTTTATGTAGAGCTCATGGATGACCTAGGGAGTTCTTCAAGACCTACTTCTTTGGCTGGAGATAATTAAATTTAAGGTAGGTAAACTTGTATAACATATTTTCTTAATTTTTTTTATTTAATGTAATTACTAACTTTTTATTAGAATTAATTGATTGATTTATTTTCATACAATTGCATGGATTGTTGAAGGGACTATTGGAGTTGGTGGCTTGGTGCATAGCTATTGAAGTTTTTTGTTAGATGTTCTAAGTTATTGTAATTTAGACTTGTAATTTGTTTGATTTTTAGACTTGTAATTCAGACTTTTAGGTGTTTGGACTTGTAATTTTTTAGACTTGTAATTTGGACTTTTGGACTCGTAATTTGTTAGACTTTTGGACTTTTAATTTAGACTTTTGAACTTATTTTATTCCATAGGCTCATAAGCTTGTTGATGTCCATTCTTGAATTTCTTGTGACTGTTTTAAAAAATATGTGTAAGTACTAAGTTATTTCCTTTAACTGCAAGAATTTATTGTAGATAAGGCAGTTTATTGCAGATTCTTTTTGCCCAGTTTTTGTAGTAGTTTTATTTATAACTTTGTAAAATAGTTTTTTGTTTTTACCATTTTTTTCCAGTTTTTTAGTAAAGCAGCTTTTTGGAAAACGGTTTTTACTAAAACAGATTTTAATTAATCAGATTTTTTGTAGTAAAATAGATTTTTTATAGTAAAACAGATTTTTTATTGAAGTAGTTTTTAGTAAAGCAGATTTTTTTAGTAAAAATTAAAACAGATTTTTTTTTAATAAAAGTATAAAACAGATTTTTTTAAATCAGTTTTTTTTTTAAACAAATTTTTAATGACAAATTGTAAAATTTACAATTTAAAAAAATCAAAAAATCGGACCGGACCGGATCGGAAACCGGTAAAACCAGAAGTACCGGTTTATGAGGGTAATCGGTGCGTAATCGGTTTTGAAAACTACAAAACCGGTACATACCAGTTCGGTCTTAGATTTTGTCCAAAATCGGACCGGTTACACCCCTACACGTGACAATACTAGGTTGTTGGCTTTTTCACTACCCACCCTCGACCCGTTACACGTGTGTGTACTTGTGACAATGTTGTCGATAGCCCTCGATCTTAACGTAATAAATTATTGAATTCGTGGGTCTTTTTCTTAGAGATAAGTTTCTTGTACGTGGATAAATAATGAGTATAATTTCATTTAAGGATTATAATTTTGGAGGGGTTATTTTAAGTTGGAATAAATAGTTCAATTAGATTTTTTTTTAGGAACGTCATTAACACACTACAACACAATTTGTCTTTTGTGACAGAAGAAACCGTTACCAAAAGTTACCAAAACGTCATTAAAGATATTTGGTGACGGTTTAAAACTGTCACCACGACCGTCACCTAATGTGCGTCACAGAAAATAATTGGTGATGGTTTACTATTGAACCGTCACTAAAAATATTTTTAGTGATGGTTAGAAGTGTTTCGTTTGGTTTAAAATTCGAATGTTTCCTTCTTTTGTGATGGTTGAGATTTGTCACAGAAAGTAACGTTCGGACGTCCAATTGAATGTTCGAATGGCAACCTGACTGATTGGCGTTCAAATGATAGCAGTTGAAGTTCGTTGATTGTAGTTCGAACGTATCATATTTACGTTTGAACGTTTCTGCGTCTGAACATCAATTACAATCAACGTTCAAATTTTCATTCGAACGTTAACGGACCAATGTTCAAAGATAACGGGTTTAACGTTCAGACATTATTTCGAATGTTAACGAAGAAGCGTTCGAATGCAAGTGGTACGTTCGGAAGTTTGTTCGAACTTTAATCGTTTAATCATTTGAACGTTTTGTTCGTTTGTGGGTGAGTACGTTCGAACGTTGAGGCCTACGTTCCAATGTTACTATATAATTTTATTTTATGTATTCACGTTCGATTGTTGGTTCACATTTTGGTTCGAATGTGAACCAATGTTCGAAAGTTTTTAATTTAGATTCGAACGTACAGATCAGAAATACTAATTTGATAAAATTTAAAAACATACAAATTGTATCATATTACACACCATCAATTAACAACTAACAATGTCTTATAAAATTTCAAAATTAGATATTAAAATTAGTTATATACCCTGATAAAATTTAGTTCTTCTTTTTTTTCTCGCCCATTGCGATTCTGTTGCAACGACATAGCATGCTCCATTTGCACCATCATCTCCCACGACTCTTGCTCTTGGACTTCAGTGCGTATTCTTTCCTATTGGTCTCTTTGTTAGTTCTACAAACGCGTCTCTAAATGAGATTGTCATTCTAAGAGAGACTCTAACTGTCATTCTAAGAGAGATTCTAACTCTTACTGTCTCGACCTCATATACTCATTCTCACACTGTGTAGCTTCTAAATCTTTGGTAAGATTATTAATTTGTGAAGTCAATGAGGTTGAGGAGGATGAACATCTATGCTTGAAAGACCGTCCCAAACCTCTTGCCATACTAGACTGTGGCCCGAGCACTTGCATGAATATGTCTATGTCATTAGGAGAGAATTCCCCAGAAGCCAACTGCATCTCCATTATTTTTTCCTTCAATTTGAAAGGTAATGATTATTAATAAGTAACATATTAAAAGAAATAGAAATAAAAAATAAATTATTCACATATTAAATAATCTATTTAACAAAATTAACACTGCTTACATAATTATCTACAGCGACAGGATCATTCCACTCATTACGGTCATTAGTGTGAGCAGTAGCATATACATCAATGAGGGAAAAGTTTTCAAGATCATCACGTTTCTAACAAAGCGACATTAGAAATTTTAAAAAGATAATGTTAATACTTAAATAAATGAATATAAAAAAAATAAATGAATTCTATAATTTTTTAATTACCATTTTTTTAGCAATACGGTAGATTGACCTTGAACCAGCACGATGGTGACAGTCAAAGCGGATCTATTCTGTGCATTTATAGAACTCAAGTATTACAAAATATATTAAGAATATTAATTATAATATGTATATATATAATGTATAGAACGAATATGAATGTAAATAATTAAAAGATAGAAATATAAAATACCTGATAATCTGGAGATGTGAAAAGATCACAACACTTTCTCTAATAATCTGATATCATCTGCTAGAAAGGGGGCTGTGTAGCCTCTTCCAACGTCTCAAACTTTTTGAAGTGGTCATGATATCGTCCATTGTGACGTCAATATAATGTAGCCATCAACTCATTCACAGTTCTCAAATTCTCGCTACAGTCAAAATCGAGGTCGAATTCATCCTAACAAGTGAATCAGGTCAAAAATATGATATACTAATCTAGGTGAAAAAAATGTATTCTCAAAGTAAACTCACCAGCACACGATTTCGAATGTGCTCCTTAATCTCATTCGAAACATCTCGCCATGAGCGCACATAAAATGGAGCATAAGCTCGAACTAGTTTGCCAATATAGGAGGAAAGCGCTGCTATACTATCATCCACTCCTCTAGTGGAATTATCAGGAATGATGATCTTGAGTTTTCCGTGCCTTTTATTTTTCTCAAGAGAGATGTCACGTGTATATTCACGACCGCGACGTGCAGATGCATCAACTACATGATAATAGTATAACTATAGTTATATAGTTATTGAGACAAAAATGTTAATTATATAATTAATTATCAACGACAATATTTCCTTACTGGTAGGTATTGACTAGCTGTTATTCTCTTGCGTGTTAACTTGATTTTCAGGAGCGGAATCCTCGAGTGGGGAGTCCTCAATGGGTTCGGGACTTGGGCTTGGTGGAGGCACATTTCTTTGTTGTCGTTTTGGCGGCATCCTTAAAAATAATTAATTATATAAAGGAAAATTAATTAGAATAAATTATGAAAAGTATAATATTTTATAGTCACCTATGTGAATAAAATATTTAGTACTTTTATTCTTAATATTCGGATATATTTTCCATGCTTTTTTCAGAATCTCATCAATAACATCTTCATCATCATCATCAACATCTTATTCGTCTTCATCTTTTGACTTTTCTTCTTCTTCTTCTTCTTCTTCATCACTAACTTGAATTGAATGATCATTTAATACGGATAGGTCGATATGGATGGGTGAGACATCATCTCTAAGCAAGGGGAGCAACTTGAGTGCACCGAGGTCAACAAACAAGTTAATACCCTCTCTATCTTCCTGGTGTGCCTCTACAATCAGAGTGTCATATTCATCTCCACTATTCTAGTAATCTGCACTCGTTCCTGCTTCATATATATTTCGAAGGATAAATTTTTGTACGACTCGCCAAGTTATCTTTCCACTATCTTCATCAGCACTTTTCATTGGATCAATAAAGTAATAGATTTGGGGGTAGCTTGACAAACCAATACGAATGGATCATTTTCGTACCATTTAGATGCAGTATTGATACTCGTAAAGTGATTATCTCTATGTACCGAAACCCAACCATCGCCTAGATCCCACCAATCACATTTAAAGACATATGTTACAGACCCACCCAGATATTTCAATCCGATAATATCATGTATGACACCATAATAGTTAATTTCATCTGTTTCATGACTCCCCTTGACCAACACACCAGAGTTTTGAGTCTTTTTATTACGTTTACGATCTAGAGTATGGAATCTATGACCTTGAATCATGCATGTAGTGTATCAAAGTACTCTATTTGAGGGACCACATGCCAATGTATACAATTCAAAAGAAATTAATCCGGGATCATGAGCACGTTGTTCTAAAATCTAACAATTGAAATAGTATATATTTATTAAAACTTACTCAGAGTTAGAAGTTTCAAAATGTAACATATATATAATTTTAGTTCATACACGTTCTTCAAACCATTCGGGAAATTCTTCCTCGTGTCTTGCCTCTATATTCTCTACGCCTTCCATCCTAAGTTTGTCCATGTGCTCACTATTATATATAACTGCAAAAGAAGTACATTTTGAGCACAACAGTTATAGTTAAACTTCAAGAAAATTAGAATTATTCGAAGCATGGAGCGACATACCTGAGATAGTCATCAATTTCCTGACAATTATTTAGCACATATCACCGAACTTTACCCAACTCTCCATCAATTAAATCATAACCCGTTTGTGCACCCAATGGTAGTACATTCTGAGAAAATACTGATAGCTCACAAGGAGGCAGAGCAACAAGATCAACATTTCGCTTTTGACGATTAAATAATGTCTCAACACCACGAAGTTATAGAGAACAAAATGTTAACCATTCATCGTGTATATAGGTCTCTACTATTGAACCATCAGCTATGACTTTATTCCTAACAGTGCACTTCAGTCGACCCAAATATCTTTCAACTCCAATGAAACTGCACTGGTCCACCCAACAGTACCTCTCGCGATAAATGTATTGCTAAATAGATCATGACATTAAAAAATGATGGTGGAAAGATCTGCTCGAATTTACATAGTATAGTAGCAATGTCTTCTTTCAATTTCCACAACACATCTCGATTTATTACCCAAACGCACAAATCCTTAAAAACCATATAGAGTTCAGATATGACGACATGTACATTATTAGATGTCAGCTTTCCACGAATTCCCACAGGTAATGACTTCTGCAAAAATACGTGATAGTCATGACTTTTCAATCCACTGATTTTCCAGTCATCAGGCCTCACACATCTACCAATATCTGAAGCATAACCATCTGGCAACTTCACACCTTACAACCACTTGCAGAAGTTCATCATCTCCTCCCTCGTTATCGTAAAACATACATGCGTCATGACCACCATATTGCCTTCCACCTGCAAATGTATATTAATTCTCATTCTCTCAAGATCTTTCTTCATCTTGATCGTGTCCTTTGTCTTTTTGTTAATACTCATCAATGTACCCAGTATATTATCACATATATTCTTCTCTATGTACATTACATCCAAACTATGTTGTAACATGCAAGACGACCAATACGGCAAGTAAAAAAAAAAATACTACGCTTTGTCCAATTCAATTCTGTTGCGCCTCGTTTTCTCTTATTCTTTTCCCGACCTTTGCCAAAATTGTTCGCTCTAACATATACCAGTTGTTCCACTATCTCTTCTCCAGACAACTCATTTGTGCAATTCTGTCCTCTACTCTCCCATCAAACTTAGCACATTCTCTTCTCCATGCATGATTTGTTGGTAGATAACTTCGATGACCTATGAAACACAACTTTAGAGAATATTTTAACCATTCACTAGCAGTTTCTTTATTACACATTGGACACGCTAACTTCCCTTTCGTACTTCAGCTGGAAAGATTCACATATGCTGGAAGGTCATTTATTGTCCACATCACCGCAACATGCATCTGAAAAGATGTCAACGTGGATGCATCATAAGTTTTGACGCTTGTTTTCCATAACTCTTTCAGCTCTTCAATCAACGGCTGCATGAATATGTCAATATCATTCCCAGGTGATCTCGAGTCGGGGATAAGTAAAGTTAACAAAAGGTTGGGCGCCTTCATGCACCTCCATGGTGGAAGATTGTACAGAATCAACACTACGGGCCAAGTGCTATAACTTGTACTCATATTTCCAAAATGGTTGAATTCATCAATTGTGAGTTCTAGGCGCACGTTCCAAGCTCCTATCCCAAACTCTGAGTATTGATTATCGAAAGACTGCCACACAAATGAGTCAGCTAGGTGCCTCATATGTGCGTCATCCTTAACTCTTTTCTCCTTGTGCCACCTCATATCGTGAGTTATTTTCTTACACATATATAGTCTTTGCAACCTAGGTCTCAAGGGAAAATACCGCAACACCTTAACCGACACGTTTTTCTTACCCTTCCACCTTGACTCTCTGCTTACAAGACATGCTTGTTTCTCCTCGTTCTCCTTCCAGAATAAAGCACAATCATTCTTGCATGCATGTATGGACTTGTACTCAAATCCTAATCCATTTTTCAACTGTTTCGCTTCATAAAAGTTCTTCGGCAATGTAAATCATTCGGGAAACACCTAATTAAATAAGTCCAATACTATGTTTATTGCTTTCGTCGACATCCCACACAATGACTTAATGTGAAATAACTGCACAATAAACGACATTTTGGAATGTTTTGTATAGCTTGGATAAACCTTGCGCTTTGCATATTCCCACATTGAAGTGAAATTTTTACAATCAGTCCCTTCGCCACTTGAGGCATTGTCGTCGACTTCATCCATAAAAACCTCTGCTCTAATGTCACCCAACATCTCCTCCATCACATCCTGCTCATAATCATCATCCATTTACTGTAAATAATTTGGATGATTGACCAATATATCTGCTGACTGTTCATACGGCTCACCATGCACCCCAGATCCATACACTTCACAAATGTATAACTTTAAGCTTCATCTAACCCTATCGCACACAAATTTTTACACCATCGACATGGACACTTAATGTAACCACGACTATCAATAGAAACCTGTGTAAAATCAATGAAGGTTCTTACTCCACGTGCATAGGGTACGCAATCCTTTCCAAGTTTATTGCCTAGACGCATCCAATTTTTTTCCATTTTAAAAAACATTTATCTATTAATAACATGTATATAGAAAATTCGCATGCATGTTATGCTCCAATTCTCAATACTTTTTTGATAAGGTAGTTGGTCCTATCTCATTCGAGATTATATTATCCATATTGCACAAATCTCGTCACTCTACTACTTTCCATAGAGGGATTGTGATCCTAGTTCTCTAAGTAGAAATTTTGGCAGCACATTCTCATAGTTCTCTAAGTATACATATTCAAATAGAGGGATTGTGATCCTACGAACAGTAAACCCGAAGAACAGTGGAGGAAGACACCGAAACTTCATATTAAATGTTGAAAGTAGGAGTAACAAAAATGTACAATACAGATAATATAATCTCAAACTATGCACACTAGACAATTCAGGAATTAGTGGAAACATAAATGTACACTAATTTTCAAACGGGTCTAAGGTTATTTATGCAATGTCACACCATATCTATAAAAAAATACTATAAACAATTTCCCTATATTGTTTGAATTAATAATGTTAAACAAATAGTATTGCATGTTATATTGTTAAACTAGAGAGAGATGAAAGAATATGTTCACAAGTTTCTTATCATGAGTAGATAACGAGGGAGAATGATCTTGAATAAATGTTTAAATTTTAGTCTAATTACTTAACTATCATAGACTCTCCAGCCTTGACAACTCAAGGTCAGAGAGACTACGACAATCAAGCATTTTGACAGATATTTCTTTAAGATCATTCTCCCTCATTGTCTACAAGACAGAAAATTTGTTCATATATTCTTTCATCTCTCTCTAATTTAACAATATAACACTACTATTTGATTGACATTGTTAATTTATAAAACAATAAATATACCTAATTATGGAATCGAAACTTCAGATTGTTATTATATATCTTAGGACATTGTTAATTGATACCTATGCAATTGTAATTGTAATTGTTATTATATAATTGTTATTATAATTGTCATATATAATTTTAAAGGTTATTATATAATTTTAATTATTATCATTCTTAAATTTTAATTTTAATTGTTATACATAATTGAGTGAGTTATTTATTTATATAGACAATAAGTATATAATTTCTATATAAGTATTTATTTGATCCTTATCTATTTACTCTCTAGTTTATTTTAAATAAGTATATTTATTTATTCCAACTCTACTTATTTGGTAGGTTCAAGACTTTTTTCTTGAAGAGTATTTTACTTTCTTTCTTTATATATATATATATATTTAATAATATAATGGTTTGGAACCTCACAATTGTAAGAATATTTAATAAGTAATTATTAATTATAGTTATTATATGTATATTATACTTTATATATAGTTAAGTTATATACTTGAATATAATAGTATTGCATGTTATATTGCTAAACTAGAGAGAGATGGAAGAATATGTTCACAAGTTTCCTATCATGAGTAGATAACGAGGGAGAATAATCTTGAAGAAATGTTTAAATTTAAGTCTAATTACCTAACTATCATAGACTCTCCGGCCTTGACAACTCAAGGTCGGAGAGACTACGACAGTCAAGCATTTTGACAGATATTTCTTCAAGATCATTCTCCCTCGTTGTCTACAAGACAGAAAATTTGTTCACATATTCTTTCATCTCTCTCTAATTTAACAATATAACACTACTAATTAATTGACATTGTTAATTTATAAAACAATAAATATACCTAATTATGGAATCGAAACTTCAGATTGTTATTATATATCTTAGGACATTGTTAATTGATACATATGTAATTGTAATTGTTATTATAATTGTTATATATAATTTTAAAGGTTATTATATAATTTTAATTATTATCATTCTTAAATTTTAATTTTAATTGTTATATGTAATTGATTGGGTTATTTATTTATATAGACAATAAGTATATAATTTCTATATAAGTATTTATTTGATCCTTATTTATTTACTCTCTAGTTTATTTTAAATAAGTATATTTATTTATTCCAACTCTACTTATTTGGTAGGTTCAAGACTTTTTTCTTGAAAAGTATTTTATTTTCTTTTTTTAAATATACATTTAATAATATAATGGTTTGGAACCTCACAATTGTAAGAATATTTAATAATTAATTATTAATTATAGTTATTATATGTATATTATATTTTATATATAGTTAAGTTATATACTTTTTTTTAAATTAAGTTTTATACTATACTTATAATTTGAATAATAATCATATTCTAACTAAATTAGTATGAATATATTATATATACTTATTAAATATTAAATATTAATTCTCATATTAAATGTATATTAAATATTTTTAATCTTTACTTAAATTAAGATCCTAAACTTACAATTTTCTTGTTAAATAACAAATTCAAAAAATACCAAAAAATATTATATAAAAAAATTCACATAAATACACAAACTAAACACAATATATTTCTAACCATATAAACATATTCAATAAAAATTCACAAATAATAATCATAATATTTTAAATCCATATCACAGCAACAACAAAAATATTCTCACAATAATATTTCTACACATATCAATTCATCAATGAACACCATAAAGTCATAAACTATTCACAAATAATAATCATAATATTTCAAAAGTAAGAATAAAATCATAACAACATGTATAAACATATTGTTAAACTTTAGAAATATAACTAGCACTCTCAAATTCAAAAAACACCAAAAATATTATATCAAAATTTTCACATAAATCCAAAACGTAAACACAATATATTTCTAACCATATAAATATATTCAATAAAAATTCAAAACAATAATCACAATATTTCAAATCCATATCACAACATATTTATAACATTTTCACAACAATATTTATACACATATTAATTCATTAATGAATACCATAAATTTGCAAATTATTCACAAAATTCACAACCAATAATCACAATATTTCAAGAGTAAGCATAAAATCACAAAAAAATGTATAAACATATTTCTAAAATCACAACAAAATGTATAAACATATTGCTAAAGTTAAGAAATATACCTAGCACTCATAATAACTTTTTACAAATCAAAAGTTTCCAACTTGCCAAAACAACTAATCCTTAAAAAAAATATAACACTAACTTATTAAAAGCATATATATAAAAAAACACAAGACAAATATCATAAAATTTAAAAAAATACAAAAGAAAAATAGTTTTTTCTTACCAAAATCAATGGAACTAGAGTTCCAAAGTATTAACCCCCTCTACATAGAAGTCGAGTTTATGTGATAATATACATGTGCGAGCGCTCGCACACACTTGAGAGGTATTGTTAGAAGTTATTTTTTGTAATAAAGTACTACCCTACAAAGGCTATATACTCGTCCATGGAATTGCTTTGCCATAGGTGAGTTTTGAGATTTCTATCGTTTGAATTTAATTATTGACAAGTGCGTGTTAGATAGATAAGCCAAAGATCAAACACTTCCGAAAATAACTCACTACAAGATCATGAGTTATCACATATACCAACAGCAACTCAATGCTAATCAGCTGCAACAACTCCACACTTATCATATACAACAACTCCATCTGTTATGCCTCTTGATATATAGGAATGTTTGCATTGTATATATCCACTAGTGTAATTCAAACTACACAACTATCTCATTGTAAATCTATATAAACAAAGCAATACACACGGCTGTGGCATTCAAGCTAGCATTTTCTTCAAATATTTACATGGTATCAGAGCATTCTGCTCACGCAAATCCTAATCCTTTTTCATTCAGTTCCCTCTTCCTCAAATTCTGCTACTGCATTTATTGCACCAAACCTCAACCAACTGGTTTCAGTCAAACTAGATGGGTCAAACTGTCTAATTTGGTTGTCTCAAATGGTTCCTATTCTAAAAAGCAATGATCTGATGGGTTTTGTGGATGGTTTCAAGTCGTGCCCATCACAATTTCTCCTTGATGCTCAAGGGAAATTCGCTATTGAACTCAACCCCCAGTACATTCTTTGGCACAAAAAGGATCAATTTGTGCTAGGATGGATTAATGCCACTTTATCCAACAAAGTAGCTCCCTCAGTTTTTGACATCACATCTGCCAGACCTACTTGGAATATATTGGAAAAGAAATTTGCCTCCAGAGAAATATCAGCTGAGTTAGTGCTGAAGTAAGATTGTTGATGACGACGATCTAATCACCTATGTCACTCATGGCCTAAATCCTATTTATCTACCATTCATGACTTCACTTTCTCTAGCCACCAGAGATCACCCCCTGTCCTTTGATGATTTCCAAACCGAACTCCTGTCCAATGAACTTCTCTTGGAATCAAAATACAAATGAATTTCTCCGGATACAAAAAGCTTTGCCTTGTTTGCACCCAAACAGAATCAACAAACATTTAACCGCAAGCCAAAATATCATCACAGGCCTAACCAATCTTCAACTTTTGGCCATAAATCCTCACATTTTACTTCCCACCGTAGCAAACCACCATCCAAATACAGTTCCACCCCAGCAACCATACACAAGTCCCAAATCTTCACAAAAATTTCTTCTCCTCGGTCTCCTTATCAGATCTGTGGCCAGTCCAGTCATCGAGCACTTGACTGCTTTCATCGCATGGATTATGCCTATCAAGGGAGACATCCTCCTGCCCAACTAGCAACAATGGTGGCTCACACCAATTCTGAGCACGAGAATGAAACATGGTTTGCTGATAGTGGGGCAAATCAGCATATCGCAGGTTCTCTTGAGCAACTTACTCTTTCACAACCATACACAGGTCAAGAGCATGTAGCAGTTGGTAATGGTCAGGGTTTAAATATTGCATATACTGGTAATGCAACATTTTATATGCCTACTCATCAATTCCAACTCAACCGTGTCTTACACTGTCCTCAAGCCTCTGCTAACCTCCTTTCCATTAATCAATTCTACATAGATAATAATTGCTTCTTTATTTTAATTGACTCTCATTTTTTTGTGAAGGACACAATGACAAAGAAGACACTACTTGAAGGCAGAAGTGAAGGTGGTCTATATCCATTTCCTATGCAGTCAAAATCTCTCAATAAACTGCATGCCTTAGCTGCTGTGTCATGAGTGAATGCACCACTTGCCATTTGGCATTCTAGACTAGGCCATGCATCTATTTCAATTGTATCTCAATCATTGAATAAATATAAGTTACATGTTCAAGGTTCAGTTAGCAAAATGGAATTTTGTGATTCATGTCAACTCGGCAAAGGGAAACAGCTTCCTTTCTCTACGACGAGTAGTGTCTCTAAGTATCCCTTAGAGTTAATTCACTCAGACGTCTGGTCTTGCTCTACTAACTCTCTTAGTGGTTGCAAATATTATGTGCTCTTCATTGATGATTACTCTAGATTCACTTGGCTCTATCCTCTCCAAAATAAATTAGATGTTTATACATGCTTTCTTAAATTCAAAGTTTTAGTTGAAAATTAGTTGTCTCGCAAAATAAAACAATTTCAGTCCGATGGTGGAGGGGAATACAACTCACATCAATTTCAATCTTATCTCACAAACAATGATATCATTCATCATATCAGTTGTCCCCATACACCTTAACAAAATGGGGTGTCCGAACGTAAACACCGCCATGTTGTAGAAATAGGATTATCCCTCTTGGCCGAGTCTCACTTGCCATCAACCTTTTGGGTAGATGCTTTTCTAACATCAATTTTTATCATCAATCGTCTCCCCACTCCAATTCTAGAATATCAAAGTCCTTATCTCAAACTTTATGGCAAACTACCAGATTATACTCACCTTTGGGTGTGCATGCTTCCCTCTTCTTCAACCCTATAACTCTCACAAATTAATGTTCCATTCTAAACGATGCATATTTTTGGGCTATAGTGCGAATCACCTAGGTTATAGATGCATGGATCCCATAACTCAAAAAGTCTTCATATCCTGGCACGTTGTTTTTTATGAGAGCTCGTTTCCTGCTAAGAATGGATTGCAACCACCTACACCTCTACCAGTGGTCTCTTCCCCAGGTATCATTCTTTCTTCTCCCTCATTTTCAATTACTACAAACTCTAATACGTCTGTTTCTCAAAGCCAACATTTTACTACCTCATCTTCTTACCCATATTTAGATTCTCTTGACACATCCTCGCCTTCACCCGACCCAATCTCCTCTCCCATAACTCCAGCTCATACATCCATCCTATCCCTTACCTCAAATTGTTCTACTACTGTACTAAATATTCCCATCTCCAATGCACCTCCTCCCTCCCATCATATGATCACACGATCTCAAATAGGTTCCTTAAAACCCAGAAATTCTCTAACTATCACCTCTACTCTACCAAATATCCACTACATGCGTTATCTAGTGTTGCAATTCCACTTGAACCCTGCTCTTATCGACATGCTGCTCTCTTACCTTAATGGTGTGGTGCTATGAAGGAGGACTATGATACTCTTTATGGCTAACCATATGTGGACACTCTGTCCTAGGCCCACAAACCACAATGTCGTTGGCAACAAATGGGTCTATAAGATCAAACAAACCCCCACAGGTGAAGTAGAACACCTTAAGACTCGGTTAGTTGCACTGGGATATAATCAAGAGGAAGGGGTTGATTTTACATAAACTTTTAGCCTGGTGATCAAATTTGCCACTGTTCGAGTAGTTCTTTCCCTTGCTGTCCAGATTGGGCTATTACACAACTAGATGTCTCTAATGCCTTTCTTTATGGCATTTTTGAGGAGGAGGAATTCATGGAACAATCTAAAGGGTTTATTGATTCCAAATATCCAAACTACGTGTGCAAACTCCATAAATCACTCTATGGCTTTAAACAGGCCCCAAGAGCTTGGTTTATGCGTCTGTCAACTGCTCTTCTTGAGTTTGGGTTTGTTTCATCTCCTGTAGATCCCTTGTTGTTTGCCTATCATGATGGACACTCTCACATTTTTATTCTCATATATGTTGATGTCATCCTTGTAACAGGCACAGATTCCTCAATGATTGAATCCCTTATTAACAAACTGCAAGTTGAGTTCAAGTTGAAGAACCTTGGTCCCATTGGTTACTTTCTCGGTATTCAAGCTACACGAGATACTACTGGACTCCATCTTCGACAGTCCAAGTATATCTCATATGTGCTCTATCGAACAAAAATGGTAGGTGCTAAACCTGCCCCATCTCCTTGCACAATGGGGCAGAAACTTTCTTCCCATACTGGCGAGCCACTCACGACAGCCCAAATTACAGAATATGGCCAAACAGTAGGGGCTCTCCAGTATTGTACATTGACCAAGCCTAATATTGCATTTTTCGTGAATCAACTCTGCCAACACATGCACAATCCTAACTCCTCCCACTGGACTGCAGCAAAATGAGTGCTTCGATATTTAAAGGGCACAATTGATATCGGTTTATGGTACACTAAATATAACTGTCATCTTCAGGCATTATGTGATGCTGATTGGACTGGCGATCCTAATGACCGTTGCTCCACTATGGGATATGCTATTTTTCTTGGTTCATCTCTCATTTCTTAGTCTACTAAGAAGCAATCGGTGGTTGCCAAGTCCAATACTAAAGCTAAGTATCGGGCTTTGGCGATGGTTACAGCTGAACTTTTTTGGATCCGCATGTTACTCAAGCATTTGCAAATTACCATTCCAACTGCCCCAACTATCTGGTGTGACAATAGGGGCACCATTGCACTTGCTTCCAACCTTATTTTCCACGCTCGAACAAAACATATCGAAGTTGACTTTCACTTCATTCACGAGAAAATAGCAAACAAAGATGTCTCACTATAATTTCTTGCTTCATCTTATCAGCTAGTTGATGTGTTCACTAAAGGTCTAATTATGTGCTCTTTTGCATGATGTGATCCAAGCTTCTGGTGACAACTCTCCCCATTCGCTTGCGGGGGGGATGTTAGATAGATAAGCCAAAGATCAAACACTTCCGAAGATAACTCACTACAAGATCAATAGTTATCTCATATACCAACATCAACTCAATGCTTATCATTTGCAACAACTCCACACTTATTAGCTGCAACAACTCCATTTGTTATGCCTCCTGATATATAGGAATGTTTGCATTGTATATATCCACTAGTTAAATTCAAACTACAAAACTCTCTCATTGTAAATCTATCTATATAAACAAAGCAATACACACGGTTGTGGCATTCAAGTAAGCCTTTTCTTCAAATATTTACAGTGCGAACATATACATTTGACAATCTTTAATCTATGAACAGAACAATATATGAAGATATAGGATCCTTCGGTACATAAGAAACCTTTGGCAGTCGGCCACCATTTTGAAGAAGGAATTCCACTGTGGAGTTCCTCCAAATCCTACACTCACTCACACTAATCAAGCTTCCCTCGCAGGACAAAATGCTATGATTCCAGCACATGCTTTCTCTTGCAGAACCAGAACTTTATTTATGCACTTCATCTGGAATGGCCTCCTGGTTTCAAGTGCCATGGTAGTCATTAATCAATTCTCCCCAGCATCAAAAGAAAGATTTGGCATACACAAACATCTATTGTTTCCGATGATTTCTGTGAAGGCAATCATACTTTGGCTAACACTTTATGGAGTCAATCCCCCAAAAGCACATATAAAAATGGGTCCAGTCTCAGGAGACAACGGAGAATTCCTCCTGTGGCATTGGCATCATAGCAATCAATTGCAACTTGCGTAACTGACATAATTTTATAGGATTCTTGAACATTGAGACCCTTGCAACATTATTTCCTAATAAAACAACATGCATAATGCTGAATGATTCACCTTTATCCACCGCAAATTGCCACTCTCTCATTGATATGGCGAACCAATCCTTTGTTTGAGATTTGGTCACTTTAACTTCAAAGTACTCTTTACTATTTTCCTCCCCTACAGTAATGCCATAGGGTAAACAAGTTTCACTATCTTCATTAACCCACTTCACAATTGTCTCACAAGCTTTCTTAGACATTTATACATTTTTCAAATTTTACATTCCAAATCAAATCATAATACGTGAACAATATGTGGTGTAAAAGGCTTTAAATAGAATTATTCTTTTATTAAATATCTTATATCCTAAAGGCTTTACGATGTGGCGGGATGCATGGCATTGTGGGTTTATTTTAAACCTAATGGATTGGGCCTTAAATGGGTGGTTTGTCTTTTTGGGTCGAGCCCTCCTGGTTGGTCCTGAATCAGTGTATACGGCTGGCTCATCAACATACAGGGTGCTACGATAATCTCACTAGACACCGTCTACAACTGAACATGCGAACAGTCCTACAAGGGTTTGCTTGTTCATCTGATGAACCAAAAAATTCCAAGTAATTCCGATAGAGCTTGTTCAGAGAACAAGATTAAACCACCTAAGAAATTTTATATGTTATGAACCCACTATGTAGAACTTACTCTTGAAAACTAGCTTATAAGGAAAGGGTGCTTAAGGGCTTATAAATCATCAACCAATCTCGTACTTAGTCGACGTGGGATCGTAACAACCACCACGCTTCGCAGCAGACGTCCACGGCAGTCTCAACGCTAACACGGGCTGGCTATGTGCTAGGTCTTTTCCTAGCTCCTAGCAAACACTGTCATGCCGACATCACCCCCCGTGCCGCACGGTTGCAACCATCGCAACATGACCTTAGACGTAGAGTGACTCTAACACCATTTGTTATGAACCCACTAGATAAAACTTACCCTTGCAAATAGCTTACAAGGGAATGATGCTTAGAAACTTATAAACCATCAATCAATCTCATACTTAGTAGATGTGGGATCGAAACAATATATATATATAAATCGAAATATAAAGATTGATCAAATCACCAATGCCGTATTCTAACAAGAGATCAATTAGAAAGTCGTTCAAGCTAAAAGCAACAAACAACTTCTATACGTTTTATTATCGGAATTATTTTCTCATGTCTAAATTAAAAGGATGAGAATTAACAACATAAACATATACACTGTTGCCTGTGACAAATTTTCATCTATGAACACTGAACAATTTATTTGTTAGGACCCTTCATCTCACAGGACCCCATTGATTTCGGCAACCATGTTGAAGAAATCCCAACTGGGAGCTCCTCCAAATCCTAATGATACTTCCCTCTCTGAAGTTGATGCGCATGCTTTCTTTTGCAACGCCAAAAGAGTGTTTAAGTGACACGGCAATATCTTTCCCCGGCGTCAAAAGAAATATTCCGCATACTAAAACCTGTAATTTCAGTCAGTTTCTGTGAAGGCAGTCGTAGTTTGGCTAGAGACTTTGAGTCAGCTTCGCAGACAGCACAGATAAAATCGAGTGCACCTTAGGAAACAATGGAGAAATCCTTTTACTGCCTTGGCATCATAACAGCCAGCTGTAGCTTGCCTGACTGACATAATTTTACTGGATTTTTGTATAGGGAAACCCTGCCAGCATTATTACTTAATAAAACATAAGCAATGCTGAATGATTCACCCTTATCCACCGCAAATTGCCACTCTCTTGTTGATATATTGAACCAGTCTTTTTTACGGGATTTAGTTGCTTTAACTTCAATGTACTCTCTGCAATTATCCTCCCCTACGACAATGTCATAGGGCAACCCGGTTTCACTATCTTCGTTAACCCATTTCACAACTGTGTCACCAGCTTCCCCAAGAATGTAGTTGAAAGCAACAAGCTCACCCAGTCTCCCCGTACGTGCAGCTTGTGTTGCATCAGGTGTCCCAATTCTAAGTTGGTCTCTCTTGTGAAAATTAGATGAAGCAAACTCAGAGCCATCAGGCTTAGCATCTAAATCAAGGGGATCAAATTCAACTTTCATTCCAGAATCAATCTGATTGCAAACTTGGTCAGAGTGATCTTCCAAATTGTTGTTATCTGACAAAACAAAAGCCATTGCAGCCGCTGCTGAATCATCTTCAATGGTCCAATCATCAGAGGTTGAGATAGAAACAACATTTTCCGTTTGCATGACTGTCCCTTCATAATTATCCTCTTTCTTTTGTGGGCTGCCCCCATGCTGTGCACTTGTTTCCCGTGTCTTAAAATCATTTGCCTGAGCATAACTACAACCTGGTGCACTTTTCCAATCCACAGGCGGCCAGTTTGAGTTCTTTCTTGCTTTCCTTTTGGGGTTTAAATAACTTTTTTCATCTGTTGCTTTTGAACTAAAACTTGTCTGGGGTGAATCATCATTCTTTGTCAAAGAAGGCACGGCTGAGAGGCACCACACAGATTCCTTGTCAGGAAGCTTTGGCACCTTTTGGCTATTCAAGATGAAAAACTCTGTCTGCTCCTCGGTGGATCCTGATTCGGCCATGTTTGTGATCATGTGAAGGAAATTAGCCAAGTGTAAATCAGGAGTTCCATTAAATAGTAAACGAGACAGCTCCATATATATGGCATGACAATCAGATTCTTCGGTGGTGTACAAAAGGTTGTCCTGCAAGGATCATGTAAATATGGATGTAATTAAAACAGAAGACATTTGATATATTTAATATTAAAAAACATACCAAATATCATGAAGAGATTGCTTTCTGGATATTCAAAACATTCAAACAACAGCTAATCTAAATACAGTTACTCTCCAGATAAAGAGAATGCAAGTGAAATAACCAGCATGATTAATCTTCAAATTCCAGTAATAGAATATGTAATTCTTGCCTCCTACACCTACATTTTTCATTTAATCCTTAAACAAGATTTCATTGATCATAAGAATAAGCAAGAGCCCGACTACATGAGACATGCAAGAGCATTACCCATGCCTCCATAACTCCTATGTTCATTCTATGGGAGTTATGGTGAGGCCAAGTGGCTGCACCTGGAGCTGCCCTGATTGACGAAGAGCTCAATCCAACTTCTTACTCTCCCTCCAACAGAACTTATCCCGTGAGAGATCCACACTGGTGAAACAGGTCCTGCAGAGATACCTGCCCCGGAAGGACACCACCATCCTACAAATCATGCTCAGGCAGGACGACACTCCTCCATGAAGCGCACCCTAAGCCCTATAAATATACTTCCAAGTATGCATTACAAAGGCGATAGAATATTGGTGAAGAGATTCTTACTTCTCCCACTGACTTAACCATCGAAGATATCGCCCACTGGTATCACCCGAGGTTATATCTTTGTTTCGTACGTGATTATCATGGATGAAGCGGATGCAGATGGAACTGCTAAGAATTGTCTCAACAACTATTACAGCATCTGGGAAGTTATTCTTGATTTAACACATGTTGTTTCATTTACTGTACAGCATACTTTTAGAGAAGGAAATTCGATTGCAGATCATTTAGCTAAAGCAGGAGCTGCTAGATGTTCATCTTCTTAATTTGATATAATTGAGTTGCTTAGATTGGCAATGGGAGACCTTTGATTACCAAGATTTAGAAACTTGTACAAATGATGCTAGCAGTCATTAAAATGTAATACTGGTTGCTTTTTTATAGTTATTTTCAAAGCCTTGGTTTTGGGATTTTTGTGACCTTCAATCTTTCACTTTTTACATGGTATTACTCCGCTAAAAGTGAGGGTTATTTATAAAATTCGGGTACTGCCCCTCTTCCTTAAAAAATGAAACTCTTTGTACACCATGACATTAACATGCCATATCCTATCTTTCCAGATTTGTAACTTTAAGGTGGTACTGAAGTTCTAAAGATCCTCGATGGGTTTAAGTTCTAAACTAAAGACTTGGTAGCAAACAGTCTCGCTGGCTTTAGCATCAGTTTGCAGGAAATTTATTTGTAAGAGGCTATAATCATTAGAAGAGAGAAAAGACAAACATCACTAAAGGATCTCATCAAGTACCTGCAGAAGACAGCTACATTCAATGCGTTTGTTCGATGCACCAGCACCTCTCTTGATAGCATTCCTGTAGTACAGCTTGTCAACAACGACGACTTGCAGACGATTCAGAAGACTGAATCCAGACTGCTTGAGTTGAATATAATTATTGGGGTGTACACTACAGATGTAGCGCTGAGCATAAGGAAGAGCCCAGCTCACTAACGATGCTTTGAAGCTACAGTCTGCCAGACCATAATATACAGCTTCACGAGTTACAACCTGCACATAAATAAATCAATGTGGAAAGCAAAATTGAAAGCACATCATTATTTTGAGATATAGGGAACTCTGTTTTTCTTAAAAGCAAGAGAATCTAACAGTTGGCGATGTCCACTCACAGAATGCAGTCAATTATTTTAAGTCCAATTTATTATTCAAGTCAATTAAAAGGATTGCTATGCAAACAAGGTCTACATCCACAAGTTCATTTTATGCATAAAAAAATTGAACTTTTCAAAGCACACTTGCATTAAAAAATAGTATTTTTTTCTTACAAAACCAAGTACCTTGAAAACGTATCAATGAATTATTAGAAGAAGTCCGTAGATAGTGGACAATAACAATGACATTGAAGAATTGAGCATAATTGATAAACCCAAATAGTTCAGAGATTAGTCGGGTCTCTCTTGATGCACCAATATGCCCTTCTTTATACCAAATCTATGCAAGTTGGCTTAAATGTGTAAGGAAAAAATATTATAAGACCATACAAGTAGCTTGGAACTTTGAAAAAACCTTTGACAAAGCCCTCATGCATAGGTGTTGCTCTTGTATATGTCTCATGTACTTGGCTTCGCCTATTTTAATAAAATTCGTATTTACTGATAAAGAAAAAAAAAACTTTTGACAAAGCCAGGAATACATCTAGCTAGAGTGGGTAATGCTCTTTTTTCTTCACAAGTGTTAAATCTAATCTTAATCCTACAGGATAAGCTGTTGATATACGAAACCTTCACGGCAAGATTGATTAGCATTCTACGCTGTTGGGCTCAACATGTTGATAAATTATACTTACTGCATGACCTAAAGGGTGACTTCATGTGAAAGTGTAAAACCTCAACGACTCATGGCTGCTATATCCCAATCTCAACCTCCACCCCAGACACCAACCCAGAAAGAACTTACCTCAGAGAGAGCGGGAATCCCTAAGTTTTGCATGAGTACAGAAACTTTTGTCTGAAGTATCTCTTTTTGATCCTCACTAAGTTTGCCAAAATACAGAAAATCAATCTTATTGAAATGCTTGAATTGCTTCTTTAACTTCCTATCATCGCACCAGCACACAGGGCCAAAGGACGGATGCAGTGAGACCCACTTATCTTGTTCAGTTGGAAGCACCATAAACTCTGATTTCAAAAGACATTGTTTCAAGTAAATGACATCTTCCGGAGTTAGTAGTCCAGATTTCAGTCCATCACTCCACATGAGAAAAACTTCAAAAACCTGAGATGGGAATGGAACACTTAGGATGTACTGCTACAAGCAATTGTTACAAGCACAGTTTTGCCACAAATCAGTTACTTACCATATTAGCAACAAGTGAAGGCAAAGCAACAGTAGATAACAGCAGCAAAATCTGTAAATAGCTGCAGAGAGGAGGGGCCTCATGTACACCACAGCCGTCCATGAAAAAGTCACGAAGGCCTGGATAAACACTGCTCAGTGTCCAGGTCAAGGGACTATGATTCCCTTCTGTCAAACTGTGATAAGGATGAATCTCCTTCATTTGGTCCAGGGCACCAGTTGGATCATGCCAACATACTTCTTCAAGAGATAAAAACTTACCAGGTACCACATCCTCAAGCCTAAAGCCGGATGCAGACGGAAAAAATATAAAAGGTCCTGAAGTCAACTCCTCTTTGAGTTTCTTCTCTGAAGTGTTCATTTCATCCCAAATGAACGTGTACAATTTTGACATTTGTGATATGCTGGCATAAAAAGCCAAAGTTGGGATTAAAATGAGCAGGTTTGCTTACCCGAAGAAAGATTAAGGGGTGTTAGGATCACAATCATGGAAAAAAATTGGCAAAATCAATGTCCAAAGCACAAGGTGAAGAGAATAAGTAGATGACATGTTGGTCAAATGCCATGGCATATGAAAAGGAACATCCGAACTGATACTTGTTTTTATACAATCTAACATGCAGAGGAACACTATATGATTTCAGACTCAAACTGCAGTTTCCATCCAACCTTGAGTAAGTGAGCTGATTTGCACCCAATACAACATAGCAAAGGTCTACATATACGAGTTCTAAGCAAGTAGTATCACAAGAAGCATTGAGAACCATATAAAATTCTTATACCAGAAAATGTTATTCTCTAGAAAAAATCAAGAATATATTGAAAAGGAGGGAAAATAAAATTGGAATAAATATATCCATGGACCAAACAGAAAAGATTTGGGAATAACTTCCAAGAGAGCCTGGAAGGTCCATTTTCAATGAGAATACCAGACAATGATTAGAAGAGTAATTTCGTTATACAAAGCACATAATTGGTACTATGATAACACCACATGTGGTCAAAAAAGTGGCATCAGTTTGAATGGTTGCTCTGAGAAACCCATGATCATTATCATTATTGCACAATAATCCTATATATAAAATTTTACAATTTCTTTCACAACTTACGACTATTTTAAAGATAATAGAGGAAAAGATCTATATAGTCTAGACATACTCAAAACAGAACAAAAACACAGGATATTGATAAAATTTATAAATGCAAATGCTTTTTCTTGCTAGGAAACACATTAGTAGAACCACGATATGATCAGATTTTTTATGTGAAAGGGGGAAAAATACAGTGAAAGGTGTGAAGAAGAATTCAATTGAAACAGTATTAACTATTTATGATGCTAAATTGAACAGCATAAAGAATAAACGACTAAAAGCACATGTAGTAAAAAAATATGCCTTACTCCGTGCGTACTACCAGAAGAAAAGACAATTACAGACAACAAATGATATCCCTTCCAGTTGGTGATGAAGATGCACCAATACCTGGCCTTAAAAGGTGTCCTAGATCTTCTCCATACTTCTAGAATTTCCAAAATGTCATCCATGGTAACTTTAACCTTAAACCCAATATCACTAACTAACTTTTGACATCTCACCTGTTTCAATAAGATAAACAAAGTGTAAAAGAGAAGTGCAAATTTATGCAAGCCAAGTCCTCCAAAAGTGTATAGGGAGATGCAGCAGTTTAATACAGCTCAGATTACATTTATACATATAATTAACTATGTACTAAGATAAGGAATAATTCCATTAATTCCTTATGGATGGTGTAGTTCCCTTTGACCCCTCAGTGATTAGTGATCATATTGTGTCATTCTACCAGAATCACATTGTACATATTGCCACTAATCCAGTGTTTCATCAAAGGACCAAGCATGTAGAGATTGATTGTCACTTCATTCGAGATAAGATATTGAGTAGTGATATTTCTACACCTTTTGTTAAGTCAGTGGACAACATGCAGAGATATTTACTAAGTCTTTATGTCATATAGGTTGAAATTAATTTTGTTCCAGGCCAAGTTAATTTATTTGTTCCAAGCTGTGTTTACATGACATATTTGCTCTACCTTGAGGGGGAAGTGTTAGAGGGCATAACTGTATTAGTATATCCCATGAGGGTCATTTCCCACTTTTCCATTCTTTATTCTCGGTAAAACCCAACTTCTATGTTATATCTACAACAATATTATGTTGATGCTATGTTACAAAACATTCTTAAATACAACAAAAGCATCACTTAAAAGGAATTCTGATAACAAAATCAACTCAAAGGCAATCTACCAAACCAACTAGACTACTCGAGTCAAATTGTATGGATATATTGCATCTTCCACAACATTTTATGAAAAAAAGAATTTTATTATTAATTTTTTTTGAAAAAAAAAAAAAGAATTTTATAAAGAGCAACCGTGTGAATTAGATGGACTCCCGCTACGAACAAAACAGAAATCAACAAAGACATAAATATAAAAAGTAGGGCAAAAGAGTATATCCAATGTATATTATACCAACCTTCGGAACAGCATATGGAGCAGAAGCGCCCAAAATCGAGCGTACTGTATCACAATCATAAAACAAATCTTTGGGATAGTGAAGCTCATCATCAATGCTAGATACCACCCACTGGACATCACAAATGCTACTCAAAAAAGAAGACTTGAAGGGTTTACAATCTCCACCAGACTTAGGAATCCAGTAACCTGTAACACTCTCACTAAAATGACTATCCCACAGTGTATCGAGAACCTCCAACAGATAGATGCAACATTGCGGTGTGCCATTTTTCAATAACAGGGACATTAAATGGACCAATTCATGAGATTCCCAGTCATTGACAATTGATTCTGGGGAAACCACATCTCTTTCCCACATTACATTCTTAAAAATGGTAGGAGAAATATCGGCCACAGTCTTATTAACTTGAAATATTTTCACAAAATCCAAGATACCTATTTCCTGGAAAAATTCCCTCCATTTCATAAGTCCACATGAGGTTGATTCAGTAACAGGATGCCTCAGATAGGTGGCGTCAACCTCGTGCCATTTCATATCTACAACATGAGTCAACTTATTTGCATTGACTGGATTTCCATATTCCTTACTAAAATGAATTGACACCTCAACAGGCCGTTTGAAGCCGTAATTTGTTAAAATGAAAGCTTTATTTCGTAATTCGGAAATTATGTTCACTCTCTCAACACAACAATCAGGACAGCTAGACTGTAGGTGGATCATTGCAAAACAAATATACTCTATCATCAAATGCTTGTCCTTATTTGTAATTCGGTCATTAGATACAGCTGTCAAGATGTGGGCCTTCAAAATTTCATGAGCAGACAACTGCTTGACACCAATCCTGTGAAACATCTTGGTTATGTTGTCTACCAAATTCACGTCCATGAATGAAGTATCACAAGTTGATGCAGAAAGGAGGGCAGGACTGACAGTCCGGAGTTTAGCAAATAAACTTTGGAAAGCTTCAAGTCGATGTGGACCATCAAACCCAGTGTCAGATGGTAACCAGATTGTACCTTCATTGACTGAGCTGAATGTACCATCCGAAAGGGGAATAAACTTTATCCTTTTAAGGTTTTCTATGAGATCCATTCCTGTATCAGAGTTTAATAGAATTTGTCCAGAACGAAATAACATTATATAGAATGAACTTATCCAAGAAGACAACCAACTCAGACTCATTGATTTGATACCGTTTTCCACTTGACTTAAAGAGGATATAAATTGAAGTAAAATTGTGGGTCCATAATCCTGAATACCCAGTGCCCTTGCTAATGAATCAGACATTTTTATATTTATATCCAAGAAACCAAGGCCAAGAAGCTCACTAAGCAAACCATCAGGAAGAAGAATGCGGGCCTGTTCATCCCAACCTCTTAGAACCTTGCATGGAGGAACCCATCTGTCATTGCCTCCTTCCAGAAGTAAGCAGTTCGACATTCGTAATTTAGAAATAATCAACCGGGGAAGACTAGAAAAGAAACCATGAACTTCCCCAACAAGCGGGACAAAGCTCATAAATGCTGACACAGCTTTTCCAGGGTTCTCTCTAAAACACAGAAGAGAACAAAAGGATCTCTCTGCACCAACAAACAAACCAGGAAACTCAGATGACAACCACTGGTTCCAAGAACTATCTCCGTCCACTTCCTCTCTAGATGAAGGAAGGACAAAATCACCTTGAAGAATGAATTTCAGACCATAAGTTCTTAAAGGAAGAAATGCAAAAACAGGCTGCTGTTCTAGAATTGGAACGCAATCCCCATCAATTGATTCCTGCAATGTAAATGCTACTGAGATTTCCGTTGTACACACATCAGGACGAATGACATCTGCTCGCAACTTCTGAGATGCTAGTAACCATGTCATTTTTTCTTTCCCATGTGAAACCCTAACGATGCCATCCCCCATGATTTCTTTTCTCATAACTATGAGCGAATTGTTGAGCAAGTTTCTAAACTTAATACACTTAAGTCGGTGAAGAAACAGCAACAAAGATGGGTGAAGATCTGAAAACATGGTCATAATGCTAGTCATGACAGTTCCATCTGATAATCTCGTTCTGAAAGGAAGTACAATGCAAGTGTTCCACTGTTTGGCATCCAAATCACTGGTGTCACCAGATGCCAACCTACTATACAAGTCAATATTACATGGAGGCACTAATGTTGGCAAAACAAAACCAATCTGACCCTCACTTATATCAAACTTGACATGAAATCCATTAGAATGAATCTCTGGAGCATCTGTAACCTGCAGAAAGATCAATCACATTCATAACAGCTAATTACTCGGGGAGTGTAGGCATTAGTTCAATAAACCGAAACAGTGGCCTACCACTTTTGACCAATGACATTAAAATATGATTCACATTAAAAAATGACTTGTGTTTCCGAGTGCGGGGCATTATAAGCCTCTATGCAGGGTGTCCCACAGTAACATTTTTTTGCTAAAATGTCACTTGTCTAAATGAAAGTAGAGTTCTTTAAGGGCTTGTTTGGATAGAGAAATCATCTCATCTCATCATTACAACTTTTCCAAATTCCCACACATATAATAAACAATTCAACTTTTTCAAATCCCAAAATAATAATAATATTAAAAAATAATATTCTAACAATATTTTATTCAACTCATCTAAAACCATCTCATCTCATCTCATCTCACTATCCAAACGAGCCCTAAAAGTTAGCTTTTGATTTCTTTGCTAATAACGAAAAACAGTAGAATACTCTTTCATATAAGTAAACGAAATTTCATTCAAACTTAAGAAATGGTTAATTCAAGTACACAGGGAACATATAAGAAATACATCTAAGCATTAAAAGGGAACGAAGAAAAAAACCCTGGACAATATGAACAAATAAATTAAAAAATACATGGTGTTTGCGGTATCATAAATATGAGTCGCCACCCAAATATAAAGGGTTTAAAGGAAGAAAACTTCAACCCCGTCCATCAATTTCTCACGACCTTCAAAACTATGATAATTTCTCTCTCCATCAACACTACATTAGGTAAGACAGTCACTTTCCAAGGAAGTTCACAATCGTGGTTACCAAATTTTTTTTTCAGAGATTTTAAAAAACAGTTGAATACTAATCCAAAAAATCTGTTTATTATCTTTATGGGGGATGGGCCCTTTTTTTTTATCAGCAGATAAGAATTTTATTGATGAGAATTGGGCATAGCCTAGGTACATGGGATATATACAAGAGCAAACCTAGGCATAATTGGTTAGAGATACAAGGAATTCATGAATGTTCAGACCATTGAAGTCTAGTACATTCGACCAATGGAGTAAAGTGTTAAAACAGCTGATCCATTGACTGCTTGTGGTCTTCAAAGCTTCTATCATTCCTCTACTTCCAAAGACACCACTACAGGCAAATGGGTACCATATTCCATATGACTTTGATATGCAAGCTACCACGCAAGCCTCTCCAATTTGCTAGGAAATCAACTATCCTTCTCGGCATCCCCCAAGCTATCCCCATTCTAGCAAAGAATTCATACCATAAGGTCGAGGCCACCTCACAGTGAAAAAGTAAATGGTCCAGTCTCCCCACTCTTTTTGCACGTGCAACACCAATTGACTATGGGAGATGAGCCTTTCAACATCTACTTTAACCATTTCTGTCTAAACTTCAACTTTACATGTTTCCAGGACTACAGATTCAAAACCCTATTTTCATATTTATTTCTTTATGTCAATTAAAACTTGGCAACCTTGCACAGAACACCGAACAACCACAAAATAGCAGGAGTGTATGTGAAAGATTATTATATTCGACACAATGATTAACTATAAAGAAGATGAGCCTAAAAACTACCTTAAGCCATTTGCTTCTGAAACCTTAACACAAGATTAAACTGCTTATGACCTTCTTGCAATTGTTATCATTCACACCTGGACTTAATCATAACAGCAGGCCACATCAAATACCATCTTCAGGGAACCCAACATCCACAGGAAGGATTTGGGTTGGATGTAAAACATGAAAACTCACAAGTCGATTTATCCTGATCCCAAAAAAGTATAAATCTTTAGTAGACTATTAAAATGCAGGAACCCCCACACAGTGTCAAATTCCAATGAAGTGGTACAGCCCAACTAGTAAAGACTCTTCCAAACACTGAATTAAAGTTCCACAAAAATCAGTGGTTCACTTGGAGCAACAAACAGTAAGCAACAAAGCTTATTGTACCTCTTAGACATATAATATCTCTTATACACAACCTATGTACTTGGGAAAGACCATTTTTCAGTTTTTTTTTTCAATATAAATTAACCATTACTTACCAAAAAAGAAGAAGAAAATCAAAGAAATATTACAACAATGCTTGTTCAAACATACCCGGAAAACGGATTTAAAGCCAATGCCTTTCTGCCCTATATATCCAGCATTAGATCCTTTCTTCGTCGAATTTCCAACATCACAGAGTGCTCTGATGTTTTGAGCAGAGAAGCCTTGCTCGTTATTTAAAAGAATGATTCCTGACTCTTGAAGAATGAATGTCAGAGTTGGTTCCACATCTTCCGGATAAATATTATCATCAGCATTTTGGACCTGAGGCAGAATGATAAACAGGATGCTTTTTATGGAAAAAAAAAGGGACTTCTTTGCAACCTATTTTGAACTTAAAATCTATATCAAATCCGTTTACCAAATTGAAAATTCTATAGATTGGGATCATAGTTTTTACATTCAGTACTTACAATAAACTAAAACAGATATGAATGACATTTTCCAAGTCCAATATTATTAATCTTCTTGTGCCACTCTGCTTTACAATACAACATTCAGTTAAAAAGGAATCTAGTGAGAACACACAACCCTAAAGTCAACGAACTTAACTTAAAAACTCAAATATAAAATGCATATTCAAATCTGGCCCATGTCAGGATCAATAGCCTAATTATATTCCTCCCTTTTTCCATAATTTGACAGCTGCTAGAGAATTCGATGCCTCATATTATCTCACTACATTTTGAAGCAAGAACAGATGCAGGAGATTGTTTTCGATAAAATAAAATACATTACAGTATATAAAAGTTGAAGCATCCTCTTTGTAAAATATTTCTCAACCTCAGTATAGATCTATTTTAATTTTATTATTTCATTATTCCCACATAATTTTCATTATTCCCACATAATTCAAACACATGTACACTTCCACCCTTTATTACCACTTCTTCACCCGTCTTTTGCAGTTCCCGTCAACTTTCACCCTTTATTGCCACTTTATTAGCTGTCTCTTGCACATCCTGTAAACTACTGCCTTTTATTTTCTTCAGTTTAGTTTTACCTTAAAACCGTTCGGTTTCTAAGTTATCAAAATTATTCGCTTTCTTGGTTTATTAAAACAATTGGATAACTTTCTTAACAGTAATTTATTTACTTAAATATTATTTGGTTTCCAGGCTGTTCAGTTTCCGGGCCATTTTGTTTCCAAGCTTAATGTGAAGTCTATTACGCTTTCGCTTATTACTCTGCAAATCCCTTTCTTCCATTTAGGCTTGGTTTGAATAGTAAAATGAGATAAGATGATCTGTGAATAGTAGTGAAAGAGTTTGTGAATAGTAGTGAAATGGTTTGAGTTAAGATGTTTTATGGAATTTTAGAAATGGAGAGAGAAAAAGTTGAATAAAAATATTATAAAGTTAAAATATTGTTATAATATTATTTTTTTAATAGTATTATTGTTTTGAGATTTGAAAAGGTTGAATTGTTTTTTGTGTTTTGTTTGGAAGTTTAGAAAAGTTGTAATAATTAGGTAATGATTACATGAAAAAATTGAAAATTGAAAATTGAAAAGTGTTTGTGTTTGTGGTGTTTGGATATTGAGACGAGATGAGATAAGATGAGATGAGACGAGGCGAGATTGGATGGGATGAGAGGCTCTTGCTATCCAAACCAGGCCTTAGGATGTCATTTTTGGTTTCATTGTCATCTTGGAGAGGGATAGCTTATTGTCATCTTTGAAGTCATTGATGCTACTCCATACAACGCTGTAGCTACTTCATGAAAACCCAATCTGATTGGATGGTTGTGAAAGATTCTAAAACTGGTTTCCCCTCTTAGAGATGAAACACTTTGTGACAATGTTGGTGGTGCTGGTGGTCATCTCTTTTGTGCAAAAACTACAGTAACTGAGACTCTAGTGCGAAGCCCAACATCTGAAGATGTCGTCTTTGTGCTCACTTTCTTTGCACCTCTTGCAACTTTGACTTTCGGGTTATTCTTTTGAGCTATAGTGGTCTAAGTCCAATGACCAGCATACTAGGCAACATGATGGTTCATCTTCTTTTGAACTTCCCACTCTCTGTGTGTATAAATTGACAAGTATGTTGGACTTCTCCTGACTATGAGAGAGGCTGGGGAATATGATAGAATTAATAATGTAATGGCAATTGTGACCGGTGAAAATGCAAGTTGCCTTCTTTTGATGACAATGATTGGCCCATGTCAACTTAGTTATCTCTATTTACCTCTGAATGTAGATTTATTAGATTCTTGTTCATTCAATGTCATTTTATGGAGTTTTTCTTCCCCTCTTCTTACTGCAAGCTTCTTCATCCGCCTTTGGCTTCTCTTCGTTATCTTTCTCTTTTCTCTATTGCTAGCATTTGTACTACTCTTGCTTCTTGCCCTCGATGAGTCTATCTGGTGACCATTACCATTTCTAGTTTAATTTTGAGCTTAGTTAGAGGTGCAAGTTCTTGAAGGATGGGCAATTTGAAGGTTATTCTCATTGAAACAAAAATATTTGAGATTTCAACTGAAGGTGGTTGCTATATACGCATCACAGAGAGAGGTAGGAAGGTGATAAAGAACAGTTACTGGGTAGACCAATTGCATCATGGGTCCACAAACCTTAGAACAATTTCCAGGTCAGATGGTGACTAGGAGGTCATCAGAACGTCCAACATAGGTAGCAGTGCTTTTCTTGCACAAAGATCTTCCAATGCATTTGGTAGATACTTGACTATAGTCAAGTACAAAGGTGGTGGGAGACAGAGCCTTATCATCATCCTTGAAGAAGTGGAAGGCAAGGTACGGAGGAAGATGGTTGTGGAACTGCGTGAGCTATGTGGCAGTGCAGGCAAAAATGAAGCAAAGGAATATGGAGGGGCTGAAATGTTCAAAAGGCAAATAAGCAAGGGCACATGTGGGGGAGTGACTTCTAAAACGTATGCAAAGGTTGTTTCATGCTCAATGCTAGTCACCAACGACGACACTAGAAAAATCGAGGAGAAATCAAGAAGAGACTTGCAGAGATACGAGGTTTGAGGCGCCGACAACCACCAGAGGAGAAAGGATGGTGGCTCTCTGACAAAAGGGTGCGACGCAGAAAGGATGACTCTGCAAACCTCAAAACAGAGTTGATAGTGGCTTTATACAGTGGGTAAACCAGGAAATGGGCCTGGGCTTGAGTCAGGAAAGATGAGGGAAGCTGCTGGCAAGAAGTTCGTGGGTTTCAGTGGTACAAGATGATTGTGGGCTGAGAAAGGGAAGTTGCATGCCCAAAGATCTAAGGGCTATCCGACCCACAGTTGGAGGGTCAAAATCGCGGGTCACTCTATCTTCAAAGTTGGGTCATCTTCCAGTGTTGCAAAACGATCATCAGAGCCAACGTTACACTAGCCGGGGACTACATAGATACCACTAACGGAAGAAGGCGAGATGGTGGCTATTGTCTTGGCCCATAGACTAGCTGTGCCGGTGACCAAAACTAACAATGCCAAATTTCTTTTTCAAGCAGAAATGTTGCCTGGAAGCTTCAAATGGAGAACATGGTATCACCCCAAAAAGCTTTGTCTCTGGAAGTAGGCAATTTATTTAGCTTTGGGAAGGATCAAACAGAGGGTGGGGCATCTAAAGTGGGTAATACAGTGGAAAGGGAAATCGATAAAGCCATGGCCGTGTATGATTTGAATGGGGTTCGAGGGAGAGCAATGGCAAGAGTTGTGTTCTATATCGGATAGGGTGGTTGAGGTGCAAGCAAATCCTCTGGTCCGTGAGGAGGTATATTGGGAAGCACCAATGCCACTGAATTCTCTGCGCCCAAGAAGCAACATCTAGGTCTCTGATTAGGTCTTAAACAAAGCCAAGGAGATTCAACATTGTGTGGGGATACTGTGCGATAGTTTCGAGGACCAATTTGTAGTTCTCCTTGCAGCTACAGAGGCTGGACAGACTCTCTCTAGTTCACCAAGTGAGATCAATTCAGCAAAGAAGCGAGCTAGAGAATTAAAAAAGCTTAACTGGACAGTCAACGATGGAGTAGGAGAGGAGTTCTAACCATGGAAGATCGAAGAGAAGGGCAATGGATGTTGTTTTATGAAGTCGAAAATTGTTTCATGGAATGTGAGGGGGTTGAATGAAAAGGAAAAGTGTCTCAAAATTAGAAACCAATTACATAGTTGGAGAGTAGACATTGTTTGCTTGCAAGAAATTAAATATCTATCCCCTTAAGCACTATTAGGATTTTGTGGTGCTGCAATCAAGTAGTGTTGCATTATTTACCATCCAACAGAGCATCACGAGGCATCTTAGTGATGTGAGATAAAAGAGTGGTGAGAAAATTAGAAGATTGTATGGGGGATTATATGGTGGCTTGCTTGTACAAGAATGTTATGGATGGATATCAGTGGGCCTTCGTAGTTGTCTGTGGTCCTAACTTAGATCTTGCAAGAAGTGTATTATGGGACAAATTGGCTGGCCCAAGCAGCAAAGGGAATTTCCCTTGGTGTACCGGTGGCGATTTTAACGTTACTCGACTCCCGAGTGAACGGTCGAGTGCCTCTAGCTTCAATTCACCAATGGTAGATTTCTCTAACTTCATTTATGAACAAGATTTACTAGATATTCCTCTTTTAGATGGCACCTACACTTGGTCAAGCAACCGAGAACACACCTCTTGGTCAATGATTGATAGATTCCTAGTATCACCTGAATGGGAAGCACATTACCAAGAACTTATTCAAAAGAGACTCCCCAGGTTGTGCTCAGATCACTTCCCATCCTTCTTGATTATGGAGGTATTCATGGATGCCCAAGGTACTTCAAGTTTGAAAACACGTGGTTCAAATTAGATGAGTTCCTTGATCAAGTTCGGCAATGGTGGTCTTCTTATCAATTTTATGGCACTCCAAGTTACATCATGTCATGTAAATTGAAGTCTCTAAAGAAAGATTTGAAGGCTTGGAATGAGCAAGCTCTTGGTAATGAAGAAGCTCAAAAGTCTACTCTTTTTTAGGAACTCAAAGGATCGGAGGGAGCAAAAGGTATTATCTTAAACGATGAGGGCATGTAAAATTCAAGTGACTGCGGACCTCAAAAGGGTTTCTCTACTGGAAGAAATATCTTGGAGACAAAAGTCGAGAGCACTTTGGTTGAAGGAAGGGGATAAATGCACCAAGTTTTTCTACCGGGAGGGAGGTTAACTCGCATAGGAGGAACAATGCATAGAGATGTTGATGGTTGATGGAGCGGTTTCCTCCCACCAAACCAAACCGAGATCACGGATCACATTGTCAACTTTCGCAAGAGGTTGCTTTCAGAACAATTCTCTTGGAGACCAAGACTAGATGGGATTCACTTTGACGCTCTTGACTCACAAGAAGTAGGACAACTTGAGATGTAACACCCAGACCCAATCCAACTCAATTTTTTTTTTTTTTTTTATCCACTCCGCGCACGTCTTCCTCTTTTCTCTAGGGTTTCGTATCGCCTTTTTTTTTATATATAAATTTAAGCACTTATCATCTCATGCACGTACACCTCTATTTTCTCCTCATTTTGTTTTGTTTTGTTTCAAATATCTATTTATTCACACGGAAACTTCACAGTTCATCGCTTAGCCCCACAGTTTTCTCGTCGTGCACGGCTTTATCTAGTGCGTTTTACTCGTCCGTTTCTCCATGGCATGAGCATCCATATTTTTCCGCAATATTCACGGCAACAGTTGTGTAATAGTTATGCCTATATATACTCATGTTTAGCAGTTCATCAATTTGATAAACTAGGGTTGCCGCTTACACTTTTCTTTCCCCAACCTCTATGCTGCCGCTGCCTCCCGTTACTTGCTAGCACAGCCACTCCACAAGCAGCAACTCCTCTTTGCAAACAGCCCAGCCCGGTCCTCATCCACTCGAAAAACACAACGCCAATCTCACGGGAAGCCCCCTTTCGCAGCAACATCATTCTCATTGGAGTGGGCCCACCGTGAGCAAATCTTGCTCCGCCATACGCCACTGCCAATGCACCACCCACGTGAAACCGTAGCTTCCCTTGCTCAGCCATTGCGCAGCTCCTTAAACCATCTTGCATGACTGCACCACTGCAAATCTCCATCTGAAGCAACGCTGCAGTAGGAGCCACCCACTCGCACGACAATGCCACCACAAGCCTCCAGCCCCGTCCGTTGACCATACCCCTCAGCCATTCGACGCAGGAACGCAGCTTCACCAACGCCGAATGACCTCTGTTTTTGTTTCCAGAAACAGAGGAAGCCATAACTTGAGTCGCCACCTCCACATCTCGGGAGAGCCGTGACGCCACCGCCAGCAGCAGCAGTGTATGCCAAAGAACAAGTCTCCACAGTCGGAAGCCGTCCAGTTGTCACCTAGCACCACCTTTCACCGCCGACACGTTGCATGATACGTAAACCCCCTCTCCCTATATCTCGGTTTACTCCCTCTCTCCCTCACTATTGACTCTCTCTCTCTCTCTCTCTCTCTCTCAGTGTTTAGCCGCCAACTCGCCAACATAATCTCCGCAGCCTCCCAGTCCTCGCGTTGCTCCTCCACTCTCGGTGAGTATGGCGTCTCCGCTGCATGTGTTTGGTCTCAGTTTTTTTTTTTCGTTCCTTTTTGTGCTTGTTTCCCAAACAGCACAAACCTTTTTTTTTTCCAAAATGCCCCCATATCAGAATGGTTCAATGGGCATAAGTTTGTTTTTTTTTTTAAAAAAACTCGCTTGCATAGTTTTATTTGAGGTATAAAATATATATAGAAAATATTTATGTTTTCTTTAAGTAACTAGTTTAAATATTTTACTACCAATTTTCAGTTGAGAATAATAAGATGTTAATTTTTATCTTAAATACCTTAAGACTAATTAAGTCTATTTTAATTAAAAGACATTTTAGCTTTGTCTACTCTAATAGATTTTGATATAATTATGTTACCCAATTTTATAAATTGATCTCATTAGTAAATAAGTTAGATATTGTGTTTTGTTCGGACTGATTATTGGGACATTGATGAATTTAGAAAATGTGACGATATTTTAGGATTACGTGAAGTTAGGTTTTTGAAGAAACAAAATAGGTCATTTTAACATCTTAGGCTTAAATATTGAAATTTGTATTCGATTGGAAATCTATGAAAAATTGCATTATTATGTTATAGGTGACGCTTAATTATTGTTCGACATTTTTGAGAAAAAATTCTGAAAAAGCTAAAAAGTTCAGGTAAGCGGAGTTTCTATACTAGACTTTGCATTAAATAAAATGAATTGAGGTCCTATTTGGAAAATGTGCATGTTTTGCTATGAAAAGAAATCTGAAAACAACCTCAAAAATTTGTTCTGCATTACTCATGAGATTCTGTTTAAGAAAAAAGTATTTTCAATCATGACTGGTGTAGACATGAGCTTATTTTTGACATTATGTCTTTGAATTTTGAAAAAGAGCAAATATGAAATTTTGTGCATAAATTATGTTTTGTGATCTGATTTTGTTCTGTTCTTAAGATGTTATGTACTCTGTTATGATGTGGCACTTGAAAAACCTTTGACATGACTTTCTGATTTTGTTCTGACTCTGATTCTGATGTGGTGATTCTGATTCTATTTTGCTCTGATATGTGGCCCTATCATGGGATATAATAGTGACCTCTGGCCCTGTCACGGGATATAATAGTGACCTCTGGCCCTGTCACGGGATACAATAGTAACCTCTGGCACGCCACGAGATATAATAGTGATTTTTTGTTCTGAGTACAATCGCTTTGGTAACATGGTGATTTATGTTCTGTTTGCCTTTCCGCAGGATGCACATCCCTACCACGGGGGTTAAACATGATCTTTGTTCTGATATGATACTCTGATATGATATGATAAGACAAAGATGTTCAGTCATGTTGTGCCAAAAGAGTCTTTGAATATGAAAAGTTGGTTTCTGAATATAAAATGTTTGAAAAGTCGATCTGATTTTCTGATAATATGTATTTTTGAGATTTGCATATTGATACTAAAAAGTTTTGTTTCTGCATTTTGAACTCTGTGAAAATGCTCATATTTACACACTAGTATATGTCATCTGCTTACTGAGTTGTTGATAACTCACCCCTTATCTCCATATATTTTTCAGATGATTTTGAATAGTCCAGTTAAGGATCAGGATTATGGAGTATCGGTAAGATGATTGTTTAAGCATAGTGGATTACTCATAGAAGATTTATGAGAAGTAGTGAATTTTATTAAGAGATTTTGTAGTATTCTGATGACTTTATATTTTGGAGTCTATAAATATATTGATGAATTGTGAGTTTTAAGTTATAGGGAGTAACTCTTCGATTACTGCAGGACTTGGGCGTAACATGAGAGGCCTTTTAAAGAAACATAAATAAAAAAAGCATTAAGAAGCATGGCGAGTGACAAAGTTTCAAGTCCAGATGGATTTTCTATGGCTTTTTTCCAAACTTATTGGAAGTGATCAAAGAAGATATAATGGGGGTCTTTCCTGAATTTCATGAAAATGGTAGGTTTGAAAAGAGTCTCAATGCAACATTTGTTGCTTTCATTCCAAAAAACCCGGTGCTGTAGAGGTAAAAGAATATCACCATATTAGCTTGGTGAGCAGGATTTATAAGATCGTTTCGAAAGTCTTGGCGAATAGATTGAACATGGTGGTTGAGAAGTTAATACTAAAGCCTCAAAATGCCTTTGTCCAAGGTAAGCAAATCCTTGATTCAGTGCTTGATATGGAGAAGGCCTATGATCGAGGTAATTGAAGATTTTTGCTTTACATGTTTGAGAGATGTGACTTTTGTTCGAATGGTGTTCATGGATCAAACAATGTATCTCTACTTTTTGTTTTTTTGTCTTGGTGAATGGCATACCAAAGGGCTTTTTTAAAAGCTCATGGAGCTTGAGACAAGGTGATCCTCTTTATCTTCTACTTTTTATTTTTGTAAAGGAAGCTTTTAGCAACATGATTTTAGGGGTCGTAGAGGGTGGGTTCTTATTAGGGGTGCAACGGGTTTGGTTCAGTCTGGTTTTGTACATTTTTTAGAACCGAATTGATATCCACCGGTTTTGAAAATTTAAGAACCGATACCGGACCGATTCACTACCAAAACTTAAACTTCTAGTTTTTTTAGTTTCGGTCCGGTTTATTTTTCTAGTTTTACGGATTATCTTTGTTAGTTATAATATGATGTTTACATATATTAAACTATTAGTTTATTTATATTATAGTATAAGTACATTATTTTATAATAATTAACACATACTAGTATAGTATTGAATTTAGCTATAGTCTATATAAGTTCTAGATTTTTTATATGAGTATATATGATCAAATGTGTAAAAATGTATTTAAAAATATATATATAATAAAATTTATTATACCAAAAATGCATTTATCATTGATATATATATGTATCAAAAGTGAGTTTATATTAGTAACTTAATATTAATGTTTATGTTTAAGATTAAAATTTTATGTTATATTAATTAGCAATTTAACATATAATATATATAATATAATATAATATAAAAAGTTATAAATATATATACCGGTCCGGTTTGGTTTAAACCAATTTTCAAAATATGAAAAGTGGTACCGCATCGGTTTAGGACCAGTTTTGATTCTTAAGAACCGGTCCAGTCCAGGTCAACCGATGTTTTGGTTTTTTTACACCCCTAGTTCTTATCCAGGCAAATATTGGCTCACTTAACATATCTTATCTATTATTTGTCGATGATACCCTAATCTTATGCGGGGCCAACCATGATCAAATTCGAGCTTTGAGGGCACTCCTTTTATGCTTTGAAGCTGCTTCGGCGTTGAAGGTGAACTTGGCTAAATAAAAAATAGTCTTAGTAGGGGATGTTCCGAATGTGGAGAGAATGGCTAACATTTTGGAATACAAGATATCTATGAAATATTTGGGCCTTCCATTGGATGCCTTGTTCAAATCGAAACCTATTTGGGATGACAATAATAGTGTATACACACATGCACAAGTATTCCTACAACTATAATTGCTAATAGAACATGAGACTCAAAATATTAGCTCTAAGAACCTGGATGGTCCAATGTGTTATTCATGTCAATTTATTGTAAGCACAGTGAAATAAACAAAGCCTTACCAGCTCAAGAAGAAAATGTGAATCCTGTGAGTATAACTCATGTGAAAGACAGTGAAGTGCTCTCCCTAGGCGAGCATGCTGCTTCTTCAACATGCTACTTTCAATGCTAGAAAGACTTGGATCCAGACCAAATTCATCCTGCCTGATAGATTCAATGACCAGGGATGCATTCTTATGTTCATCAAGTTCAGACAAACGTTGTGTGGGACCATGGCCAATTCCATCAAAAACTTCTAATCCAGCAACTGATTGACAAACTCCAGTACATTGTTCTTTATGCCCATCTACCACAGCAGATACATTTGTATTTACTTCAGAAGTGGAAGGCTTGTCCAACACATCTTGCGTAGTTTTTGAGCTGAGGCTTTTCTCAGGCACAACAACGTTCAAGCATAAAGTTTCATGTGGATACAAATCACTAGCATCAGTGGAACAAAATGCATGGTAATCATCAATCCACTCTACAATACCAAGAGAAAGTCCTACTTCATGAAGCATGAGACGCTGCTCTGTTTGGTTGCATTCAGACAAAACGGCTGAAGCAGCATCTTTGATAAGAGATCGCATTCCCAAAAGTAATATATCAGCAGCAAAACCACGAAACTCTGGGGGTAAATAGCCAAGACAGTCAAGAACAAATCTGGATATAACGGGCACTGCTTTATTCATTTTTTCAAAATTTATGAGTAGTTCATTACTCAAGTTACTAGTAGCAGTTTTAACAACCATTCTCCGTCTTGTGAATCCTTGCATCAAAGAGTTCTGAGCCTCGTTTACTTCCATATTCTCCAATAAATTCTTCATAATAACTTCAAATGCATGGCGTGTATGACACTTTAAAAGAGACATGGGAACATATTTTTCACCCCCAAATAAAGAGAACAGAGATAAAAGCTGCACTGCTGTTTGTAAAGGGGATCTTTCAAGTGCAGCTTCCAAGAATGAATCCACAGTAGCTGAATGATCCAAGCGGATAACCTTTCCTTCTTTAGTCACTAAACATAATAACTTCTGCATGTTGACTTCATTCAACAACCATGTTACAAGAGGACCAAGCGAAGGAGCAAATATCATGTCCCAATGTGTCCATAAGTTTAAATCTGACAACAACGGTGCCCTACATAAAAGCTCAATAGCATCCTTGGATGTAACAGAATTAAGGGCTCCAGCATTTTGGCTGATGTCAATTTTCACCTCGGTGGTTTCCAATAGATCATTTTCATGATGGGCTAGCAAGTCTCCATCATGACTCATTCCAAATAATGTTACAGAAAATAGGACAGCTTTTGAGATTACATTGCTCTCACGCTTCCCCACAATATCTAGAAAATCAGCAACAGAACCTTTTTCAGAAATTTTGAAACCAATCAATGGGAATTGCCTCATTAGCAATGAAGAAATCATCTGTTTGGTAACTTGTTTATCTCCCCATAAGCCATTCAAAGCTTGTGCTACTAAAACAACCAATTGATTCTGGAGCATGCAAACCTCCAAAGGAGAATTTTCATACACATCACCTATTAAGAAATTGTACATCTGATCAGGTAGCAGAGAGGCATGTTTTTCAAGGAACATTAAAAAATCCCCATAACCAAGGGACTTGAACGTCTTGGCACAAAATTGCTCTGCCAGCCAAAACTCACAGTTATAAAGCTTCCTCAAGAGGATGATTCTTCTTTCAAGGAGTGGCATACCATAACTGTTGACGTCATTGAGGTCAAAATACGTTGCTACTTTTCTGATAATGTCTTGAACAGAAACACCTGTGAAGTAATAACACATAATAATAATGTATAACAAGTGAACGGGGGATAATACTAGGAATGCTGGGGAATTGAGGTAAGGGAACCCCAAAATTTCACAAAATGTTGAAGTATTCCCAAATTCAAATAATACCAAATTATGGTCACCCAGAAAAATGAAAATAGGCTTTTTTGATAGTGGATATCGAAGTTCAACATAATCTTCCTAAAACTTCAATGCATGTATATACATTAGTGGTACTCATAAAAAAAAAAAAAAAATGTATATACATTAGTGGTATGGTGACAAGAGTCTAATGACCTGAATTCTATGCCTTTCAATAAAATTCAAAATACAAGATAATGAAAAATTAGTGCTGTAACGATCTGAGGAACACTCAAACCACATCTGGGTTATGACTATGTTTTATATTAATAAAATGAATAAAATAAATTCAAACAAAATACAATACAATACAAAGTCAGATATAGAAGGGTTTCAGCGGGGTTGAAAATAAAGTTTAGGTCAAGAACATGGGGCAGTATGGAGTGTGCCGGAATGCTTCCAATGATATTATTAGAAGCGGCCCATTTTATTACATTGTAAGCAATGAAATTTTCACTTTGTGAATTTTTGTGACCTAGTAAATGTTACAATTTGAAGCTCCTTGGAATCATTGTAAGAGAATTTCTCATTCTCAGGCAGCGTGGGATCTCATTCACTGCACCCATACACTCAATCTAGGTATTGCAAGCATAGTTTAAAGGATCCTAATATTTTACTCCGTTTTTTCGCGCAACAATTTTGAAAAAATTGTTAATTTTTGGTGCATTTACAGTCCATTTAGCAATTAAAACAATTAGCCCCCCCCCCCCCCCAAAAAAAAAAAAAAAAAAAAAGGACAAAAAATTAGAAAATGAAGAAAAATAGGGGACCATAGTTGAACTATTATACAAAAAAAGTCCATTTTTAAGAGCAAGCACTACTCACTGTGTATAAGCTCCACTTCATTCTCAGCAATGACTGGTGCATCCTTAACACTGGGATCAACATCTGTGATCTCATGTTCAGAAGATTTTTCGATAAATATGTTTGTTAATTCCTTCTCACTTGCAGCTTCGCGTGTATCATATATGATGTCCCACATTCCAGATTTGATTGATGAGATCTGAAATATGGAAAATACAGCGTAACCATAAATGGGATCTCATATGGAAGCATCTAGGGTCATAATATGCGATGTTATATAAAGTATTGAGCATCACATAGGTGAGTCAGTAAATGTATGCCAACAAAGAGCAATGCAAAATGAGGAGATCCCAACAAACAGAGGATAAATTAAGTTACAGCACCTACTCCATCTGGAGAAGTCAAACAATTAATACAGATGTCATTAACAACACACACTCTTGTATATGTCCCACATACTTGGGCTTATGCCTAATATTATGATTAACAAAATTTTGTTTACTAATAAAAAAAAGTATACAAGTCATAGACAATAAAACATGGCCACTTACAAGCAATCAAGTTTATGGGCAGAGCAACCTAAAGCTTATGAAAGGCTGTAAAGATGCAAAGTTTGATGGGGCTTGGAGAGGTTGGTACTAGAAAGAATCACAACGGGTGGAGACTTGGAGTTGTGGAAGCATATAAGAAAAGGGTGGAGGGTTATCTCTAGACACACTCAACTTGAGGTGGGTGATGGGTCCAGAATCACATTTTAGCATGACTTATGGTGTGGAGATAGGATACTCAAGAAAGCCTTTCCAGAAATGTATGGGATCGCAGTACAAAAAGCCTCAGTAGCTGATCTTTTGGAAATTTCTAGTTGCTCTATTCAATGGTATATCAATTTTTTTAGAACAGCACAAGATTAGGAAGTTGATGCCTTTTTCAGAGTTTTCTGATCTATTTACTCTACAAGAGTGAGAATTGGAGATGGAGATAAATGCCCTTTGGTGCCCTTATAACAAAGGGAAGTTCTCTGTTTGTTCATTTTATCAGGTCCTCACAATCGAAGAGACTAACCCATTTTCTTAGAAAAATATTTGGAGGATAATGGCGCCTCTAAAAGCTCCTTTTTTGGATAAACTGCTACCTTAGGGATGATTTTTACGTAAGAGAACCAAAGGAAATGCTGGGTCATTATGGTGGAACTAGTGTTGTATGTACAAAAATAGAGGGAAAACCATAGATCATCTACCACAACACTACGAGGTAGCCAGAACCGTATGGAATGATTAATTTGATAGAAAGGGATTAGTAGGGGTGATGCCTAGAAAATTGGTTGACTTTCTAGCTAACTGAAGAGGCGTACATGCAATCTACAAACTGAAGCAATATGTAAGACAGCTCCCATTTTTCTATGTGGTGCATTTGGAGGGAATTGAAAGATAGAAATTTCAAAGATTATGAGTGGATACTGGAAGAGCTTAAAGTAAACTTTAACACTTTGTTCCTGTAGGCAAGTGCCATAGATTTAGACAGACAAAGTGTTCATGATTTCCTTATAGTGGTTGTTGATCTTCTCAGGTGTATTTTTTGTATACGTCCGTGTGCATGGGCTACATAATGCTTTCATTAATAAAATTCTTGATTGCTTATCAAAAACAATATGGTTGAATTATGGTAACTTGTTAATGAAAAAAATCATGGTCAGCTGGTGCGCTTTTGGGTGGAATCAAAGGCTTTTGAGCTTTTGCCAGAAACATGGAGGTCTTCCTTAAAAATTGTGGAGAGGAGTAGAAGGGTTTGGAGATTTGTAGTGATGGGTCGTAGTGGTATAGAATGGCTGATGGCTACGCTGGAACCAATATTACAAGCGGGGAGAAATTTGGATTTCACAAAACACTTGCGCGAAGGAAACAGAACATTCATGGCTCAACGATGCTCCAACAAGCATGGTAGGCTTCTAACGGTCACCGAATACGGTGGAGGAGGCCGGCGGAGTGTTGTAGTCATTCCTAAAGGGTATGAAGGTCTAGGTTGGGAGAAATTTGCTGCGAAATTACGAAGAGCTGTCGATATGCTTTTTGCTGATGGGTCAAAGAAGGAAAACCAAAAGAAGAATGAGAACATCAACTTGTAGGTGAATCATAAAGACCCAAGTACATCCACAGTGGCGAGGCGATCATATGCGGCAGCTCTAAAGACCGGTCATGCTTCGGGGGTTCATAGTGAGGGGATTGATGAAAGTAGTTTGCAAATCACGCCTCAAAACTAGCTTGTCGCAATGCATAATTGTTTAAAGGAGATGGAAACCCAACTTGTTGAATTGAAGGCTACGAAAGCTTTTTTGTCTACGAAAATAGACCTGCTTTCAGTTGGAGGCAACAGGGTTGTAAGGAACAAGACCAAGTTAAGCCCAAATCCTTTAAACTCATATAAAGAAAAACGGAAAATCGGATTCAGCCCTGTTCCTATACCCAGATCCAGAAGAGTATGGCGGGTCAAAAGGAAGTTTGGGTTATTTGAAGTGGGTTTTACGTCGGGTATCAGCATAGAGACATCTACAATGGAATGTCATTCGCCTCAGGTGACTTCTGTACCCGAAGAAACTATGGCTCCCTCGTCGGAGTTGAAAGAAAATGGTGTCATAACATTGGTAAAGGGACCCGCTGAAGTTGCACATAAAGGGTCACAAGAGGAGAAGGAACTTGATGTCATACCATTGGAGAGAACCAATGGAGTTGTTGAGGAGGTACGGGATTTGAATATGGATTTGGCGTTGGTGCCTTGTGTAAAGGAATGCCTAGAGTCAAGAGTGCAGTTGGATATTGTGGCTCCCCTGGTCTCTCTTCCTCCGATAGCGGATTGGATTCTACCTAAAGTTAACGAGATTCAGCAGTTCGTGAAAATTTCACATGAAAGATGTGAAGACCAATTTAAAGAACTAATTACTACGATCGAGGCAAGCCACGCGCTTGAAACCAAATCAAGCCACGCGCTTAAAGAACTAATTACTACGATCGTGACATGGCATGCCACGTGTCAGAATTAATAAAAACTCTTAAAATATATAAACGAGATTAAACAACAAAACAAATTATAGAAAACTGAAAAAAAATACTTAAATTAAAAATAAAACAAAAGATTGAAAAATTGAAATAAAAAACTGAAAAACAATTTCTTAAAATTAAAAAATTATAAATAATTTTTTTTTTTTAAAGAAGCAGCATCCTTGTCTTCGAGGGCAGCATACCGAGATGGCACCTAGGTTAGAAACCCAGGTGCACCGCCTGGGTTACCAACCAAGGCAGCCTGGGTCTGCCAAGGATGGCTGCAGCCAACCCTGGTTTTTGTTTTTTGCTTTCAATTTTTTTTTTCTATTTTAGGTTTTTAATTGTTTTTTAAGTTTTTATATAATCTTTAAGCTTCTAAAACTTTTTGTCATATGGCATGCCACCTGTCTACACATGGTAGACACAGGGCATGCCAAGCCAGATTTTTCCTGATTTCTAAGGGAAATCTGACAAAAGGTCTTAATTGAAAAAAATATCAAATCTGAGGATCAAAATTTATAAAATTTTAAACCGGAGGAACAAACAGATAAGAGTGTAAGACTCAGGAACGGATTAAGCATTTGATCAAAAAATAATTAACAATCTTAAAGGAAGTTGTGCGAGGAGGAAATAAAAAGAGAAAAGAATTGACAGACAAATACTTGTGTTCTTTTCCTCTTTCTCCAAGAAGAAAGAAGGGAAATATATGTAAAACATAGAAAATGATATATCTTCAATCAAGGCATGTTCCAGCAATAATCTTCATAACGGGAATTTTACCAACAACTAACTAAAGGACTCAAGAAATAATATAGAAAGTACTGCACCAGGGCCTTTATTTTTTTATAGGTAGACAAGATTTTGTTGATCATAAGAATTGGCGAGAGCAGGACTTTAATATGTCAAGTAATATTAGAGATAAAGAAGTAAAGATAGAAATCGACTGCAGTGCACAATCCTGCATTTATCATCAAAATCAAGCGTCATTTCCCCATATCCAACTAATTCCAGTACCTCAAAGTAGCAAAAGGATGTGAGATAGAATTCCTTCTTCATTATTATTACTTTTATGAAGATATGAAAGATTACACCCTAGAAATGAGTATAGAAGTGGTTTAAAAAACATTGATCTAACAAAATTCCAATTAATTGGTAATATTGAGATTTTATTATCTAGTTAAATTACATTATCAAAGTATGGTGTTAAAACTCAACACGTTTGACTTACTGCAACATTTAGTAATCCAGCACAGGGGAAGGATGAAAACATTGATTCAATTTGCTTTATTCGTTTCTCTTTCCTTTTTCCTGGAGCTTTTTTGTCATAAAATTCAAGCATCCTCTTGAAAACCTGCAAGTATTGTTAAGAAAGTAAGATAAGTTGTACTGATAATCAAGAAAAAAGACAAAAATCGGGAGACGTCTACTGAGAATTACATGCCATTTTTGTAAGCAAACTAGCAACAATCAAAAAGATCACTCTTGTTTAGAAACATATCCTTAGCACAAGAAATAGATGTAGAGACATGATTATTATAGAAGATGGAGGCATGGTTTAAAATGAAAGTGCAAATTCTTCAATCTTTTAATTTCCTTTTTCCTTTTCTTGTACTATACAAAAATTGAAAATTAAGGATATAAGGGAAAGGAAAGAGAAACTTAGTTTTTCTCTTAGTTTAAAAAAAATAGAGAGAGAGAGAGAGAGAGACTCAATATTCAAACTATCACTTCCTAGCTGTCGCATATATTCCTAAGTTTCTACAAAGTAAAAACATTACAGTCCAAACACTTCAGAGACCTGATACAATCACAAAAGATATGGCACAGTAAAAAAAAGAAAACTGTTCAACTCCATAATACCAGTCTTAATTCATGTAGTATAAGAAGTAAGATTTCTTGGCAAGCGTTTCCTTTTTCTCTTGATTATTTGTCTTTCTGATAATTAAGAGAAATTCTAATAACAGAACCTCAAAATACAAGCCAAAATATAGAGCAGTAGAATCTAAAATAAACAAAAAAAGAAGACTTCCATAAATCCTTCATTTACTCCTACATCTTTTGAAAAATAGGATTTAAGTGATTCCAAATTAAGCTCAACCCAATTGGAGTACACACACACACACATATATTGCATTATCAACAATGAAAACTATTGAAATTCCCAGCCAATCCAACTGAGCGAAATCCTGTACTAAAAATCCAAAAGATCATGCAATATATGATATAAAAAAAGGTTTCAAACTTTAGAAGTATTGTGAACTCGTTCCAAAGAATTCCACTTATAAGCATATTCTGAAAAATAAATCATATAAAGCAAAACTAAACTTCAACACTTAGATAAATAATAGGAAGCTGGCGAAAGATGAAAAATATAATCTGTAACAAGAGGATGAACATACCTCAGGCACTGTATGCTCCTGACACGCCTTGTTCCAGGTTGCTATGAACGACCTCATAGAGTTAGTGTTCTTTTTTGATAAGCGTGTCCTCTTACATAAGCGTGTCCTCTTAGAGTCATTTGCAATCGCAAGATCAGCTTCATTCACATTGCCATCCTCCTCAGTCTTGTTGTAATATTTTACTGCATGAAAATCTATATCTATATTTTGGTCATAACTTCTAACAGTTTGTGTAGAATTGCCAATCCTTTCATCATAAGAAGTACAATCATCACTGTTTTCATCATCTGAGCTTGATGAAACGAATGATCTTTTGTCTCCTCCACATAAATCCGTCTTTTCTGATAAAAATGATTCAATACTTTGTGTAGAATTGGAAGGTTTATTCAGCTGCTTCTTCAGTGATGACAAAGGAGGATGTTTCCTGCATTTCTTATCAGATTCTGATTTCAATGCCTCCACAGATTTTTTTACTGTGGCATTCTCTGAGTACCCCGCTTTTCGAATAGCAGAAATATGCATCCTATGATCATCAATCAATTGAAAAACAATCTTATGTCACTTTGCATGTATAAGAGCCAATGGGCAAATCAGTAGTTATGAGTACAAAGTGCCACTACATTGCATTGGCCCTCAAGGGGGCTAAAATCACGAAATAAAAAAAATGACACTTTGATCCACTGCCATAGACAAAGTCTTAAGGCAGCATCAAAAAGCATGTTTAACTGGTTTTAAAACCTAGATGTTAACAATCAACATTACAGAAAATAAGACAATAGAGAGGAGATGTAGTCGAAAGTGGATGCAGTATCTATTCAAATCTTGACTACAAATGGTGAAAATCAATAAGGATTAATCCAATCAGCCAAAGTTTGGAATACTTAACAGGTGAACACAATCAACAAGTATGATGAACAGTACAAACAAAAAACGAATAAAGGAAAAAACTTGTCTTTCCCTCTAAAAAACATAAAGAAAGCGAAGTCGGAATTCTCTTTAAGAGGCCGAAGGGAAACAAACAAAAACCAAAAAAAAAAAAAAAAAAAAGGGCAACCTCTATGCACCAAATCTTCATAAGAAAAGAGCTTCCCTAAGAAAAGGCACCAGTTTTTAAGGATACTTTTTTTTATAAGTAAACAATAATTTTATTAATAAGATGAGGCATAGCCTTCCAAATTCGAAAAAATCCCAAGAGTGAGACAGATGCAAGTCCAACTACTTGTGCCGTGGCCCTACGAGGGGAGAGAGAGAGAGAGTCACCTTGAATGCCCAAGATTTATACACAAGACTTTATACAAGGTGCTCATATAAGCACTACAGGCAAATGCCTCAGTAAAAATACCTAGAATCGGGGTTCAAAGGGCCTTGGTCACACCTTACCTCGCTGAAGCGCCTATGTGAGTGTCTAGCTTGCCTTTAATAACACTAACATGTACTACTACTCTTCATTATTATCCTCAGAAAGCAACAAAAGAAACAAGTCATTATTTGGAACCCTTTAGAAAGGGGAAGTCTAATGGAAAAGCAGTATTGCCAACATTTTAAAGAAATGATAAAGCAACGAAAGAAGGCCAACAATACTGTCCCAAATGTTCCTCGGCATACACAAATAATTTAAGGTTAGCATGGGGTCCAAAGGAAAAACTTATCGTACAAGCACAGTTTAAGAAACTTCATTCTGGTACTGATCCAAACTATGGCATTTAGAGTGCACTAATTGATGAGCTTTTGAAACATGTGATGGAACCCTGAACCATGCAACACTAAAATGCACCACAATATTCCTAAGCTGAATTTCAATAGAAATGGCAATACCGTAATTTGGGCTAGAGAGATCTGGTGCGCATAACAATATTGTCTAAAAGAAACAATTGCACAAGCAAAGGCAAAATTGGTTGAGTCAATATAAATGATCTATGAGATCAATTGTAAACTTCAAGTACCATATAAATCTCGACAAAGATAGAAAATACATCAGTTCATTATAGAAAGTGCATGCATTGTCGTGTGAGTTTATGTCCATAAATTAACATGGGTCTTCAGCTTCCTAGACATTCTTTTTAATGAAAGTACAATGCTATTTTATTAAAAAGTAGGAATAGAATATCACATACATCAAGCTCTGAATTCGTATGCCAAGCTTTTCCTTGCTCTCAACTGATTTCTTCTTAGCAATGAAATCCAAAAACCCTTCAGCACTAATATCTTTATACTTCTTCTTATGAGAAAACTTCCAAAGGAAAGAAATTATCTCTTCACTAGTGATTTTAAAGACTTCTGTTACATCAGAGTTCACTGAGAAATAATGCAAGATAAGTGGGTGTCGTAGCAAAGGGCCCAACTCCAGCTCTTCAAACTTCTCTACACCCTCGTTCTCGCAGATTGCAACTTCCAAATCATACAATGAAGTAATTTTTCAAACCCCAATAAAGCAATGCATAAATGCATTTATCTACAAGACCACAAAAAATATAAGGATTTTATGGATGCTCACTGCATGAAAAATTAAACAAAAATTAAGGGAATATCCTACCCACCATGTTGATCATTAAGGAAATGGGGTAAATGAACTGCTTGTAAGTTTTCTCTTAGTTTTCACGCAGACTCAGAATCAACTAAACTAAGCACACCAATTAATAGAGTAGTCCTAGAGCTCCCCATAAAAGCAAAAATGAATTTCCCAATAGTTTTGATCTCCCGTATCCATGCTCCTTTTAGGTTGACTGAGAAACGGCCTCTCTTTGGGGACAGCAATATGTGGCGTCTTATTATTGATAAACAAAATTTTATTGAACATGAAATAGACAAAGATCCGAGTATACTAGACAAAGGCCCGAGTATAGTACTTGTATATACATTCTTTATCTGAATGTAAAAATGAATCATTTCTTGTTGTGGCCTACTTGGGGAGAGCAATATACGACACCAACCATATATGATATTTGTCAATTCTACTTCCCTCCTTCCGCTCTCTAGTACTTGCTTCTTTGCCTATGCACGTAAAAATCCACACTTCTTTAGGTAAAAGGAAAAAGGAAAGAAAGCTTAGACAACCGACAACCCACCCCAAAGAAGCTCAGCCCCCTCTATAGTTTTTCTCTCCACTTCTCTCTAGGTTTTAAAAAAATAAATAAATAAATAAATAAAAAACCTCAGCCGACCCTTTCCATCGGAGGGGGAGGGAGGAGCTTCCTACGGTCTCCCCTCTACTTACTCTCTTCTCCATCACCATAGTTTTAAGTGTTTTCCATTTATCTTTTTTCTTCCACTAGATCGAAAAATATTTGTTATATTGCCTTCCGGACACCGAACCACCACACACACGAGACCATCATGCTTGACAGTCATTGAACTTTTAGAACCCAATGGAAGCACAGCTAAACGAACTGCGTGTGGAACACACGTCTCCAAGGCCTTATGTTTTTTCCACGAGCCAAAACAAATTATGGCAGCTAGCCGCCATGTGTTGTACGGTTGGAATCGTCACTTCCAAAATTTTCAAACCTAGGTCATCTTGCACCACCATTATCGGCATGTGTGCCCCACAAGCCCAAGCCATCACCGCCGCATATACCTCCAATGAGCCGCCATTGCCGATCTAGATTCTTTCGATTCTAGATGTCTAACTATATTTTAATTTTCCCTAATCGAGGATCCAAAGGAAAAGGATACGGAGATTTCCTTCGAAAACTTAATAATAATTTACAACAATGCCTCTTTTCGAATGAGGAATACAATTGCATTCGAATCCACCAGTTGGATTATAAAACCATAGCTGTCATTTCCTTGGCTTGGCTAAGGAACATGGCTCGGGTCTAATTTAATGGACCTATTAACTTGTTTGTTCTAGTAAGGGATGTAAAACAAAAATCAGTGAACCGGTCAATCAGACCGGACCGGATTGAACCAGTGGGTTTTTTTAAAATAGGGCGATCTGGTGCCAATTTTACTTTTCTTAAAACCGGTCAAAATCGGTCCAATTCCAATTTTTCTTTTTTTAAAATCGGACCGAACTGAACCAAACTGGACCGGTTCATATATATATTATAATTTTTTATATTGTATATAATTTTTATATATAATATATAATTATATATAAAATAGTTTTGTATTATATGATAAATTATTGATTAATATAATATTAAATTTTAAAATCTTATATCACTATAGTCTATTGTCTTAATAGTTATACTAATACTAAATCACTATATATTATAATATACTACAATATATTATCACAATCGTATTATATACTTATACTATTATATATATATATATATATTATATAATATAGTATATTAAAACTGAAAAACTGGACCGGAACCGATAAAATCGAAAGTATCGGTTTAGGGGGATAATAGGTACGGAATCGGTTCTTGAAAATGCAAAACCGGTGCATACCGGTTCGGTTCTAAATTTTTTCCAAAACCGGACCAAACCAGACTGATTACACCCCTAATTCTGATTGTATGCTAATAGAGCACAAAATGACTCAACATCCAAAGAAGCTTCTACAACAAACTCTCAACAGAATTGCATAGGAGATGTGTTGGAATAAAGTAGAAGATTCTCAAATATTTTCTATAATAGAATATGAGCAACTTTTGTAAATATTCTCTAGAATTTGTTGTTTGAAATATAAGCTCAAAAGTAATACTGCACTATTGTACTGAGGAATTATTCAAAAATGAAATTAATTATGTGTAGTCAAAAGTCTCTCTGTAGCATTCTGTCGAACAGGTGTAGTGCCTTTCTCTTCATGGTATCACAGAGCCTTTAGGACCTCCGTCCCTTTCCAAACTTCGGTCCTTCATGGCAAAACTCTCTCCTCCCAACCCCAATCTCATTGCCTCCGTTGCCCACACTATCACTATCAAACTTTCATCTACTAGCCATATCCTCTGGAAATCCCAGGTAGTACCATTTCACAAAGGCAACCAACTATTTGCCTTTGTCGATGGTTCCTGTACAATACCCTCTTCCACTATCAATAATGCCCCAAATCCCAAGTACGATAAGTGGATCCTTCATGATCAATTACTTATTTCTGCTCTTTCCACCACTCTCACTGATGGTGTTCTCGCACAGGTCACGGATTGTTCAACCTCGCATGAGGTTTGGACAACTTTTCAAGGCCTCTTCTCTGCCCACTCTAATGCTCATCTTATGCAAACTCATCTTCAATTAGCTACTCTTAAAAAGGGTAGTGACGCCATTACTCAGTATTTTAACAAAGTCAAAGCTCTCTCCTCCTCTCTCTCTGCTACTAGTTGTCCCCTATCCTCCACTGAGTTCAATGTTTTTCTCTTGGCTGGCCTTGGATCCGATTACGAATCCTTGGTCACGTCCATTTCCTCAAGACCCAATCCGTTATCTTCTTCTCAAATCTTCAATTATCTACTTAATCATGAATCACGAATCACGACTTGCTCATCAAACTCAATTGATTCTCTCAGACAGTCCATTGGCTGCGCATTCCATTGCAGTTCGACCCTTTTCTTCACCTACACCACCAAACCGTAGTCGTGGCCGTGGCCGTGGCCGTGGCTTTCGGCGTGGTCAGGGTGGTGATTGTGCTCCTAGTTCTTCTCCTTCCTCAAATTTCTTTACTGCTTCTTCCACAAATCGCCCGATGTGTCAGGTTTGTCAGAAAATGGGTCACACTACTTTAAACTGTTTCCATCGCTTTAATCAGACTTATCAGTCTCCTCCTCCACAGTCTCTTTCAACCAACTTCACGACCTACCCTCACTTCCCTGATTCTTCCCACAGTTGGTTTCCTAATACAGTGGCCACTAATCATTTTACAGTTGATTTCTCAAACTTGAATCTAGACTCCCACCCGTATCACGGCATTGACCAAATCAGCATAGGAGATGGCTCATCCATTTCAATTCGACATTCTAGCACTAGAATTCTTCCAACTCCATCTGGCAACTTTCTTCTCTGTCACTTATTTCATGTTTCTTCAATTTCTTGCAATCTCTTATATGTTCATCAGTTTTGTCTTGATAACTCAGTTTCTTTTGAGTTTAATTCATCCGGTTTTCTTGTGAAAGATTTACGCACACAGAAAGTTCTTCTTCGGGGACCCGTTAAGGATGGCTTATAAGTGTTTCCATCTGATGCTTCGACTGTGACTTCTCCACCCAAACAGGCACTAATTGGTGAAAGAACTTCTCCACAAATATGGCATTCCCAACTTGGTTACCCCTCTCCATGTACTACCTCATTTACTATTCAGCATTTTCAACTTCCAGTTAATAGAAAAAATAACTTGTCGCCTTGCTATGCCTATCTCCAAGCAAAATCCCATGCACTACCACATCCATCGTCACCATCCCGATCCACTCAACCATTTCAACTTTTATTTTTAGATGTTTGGGGACCATCGCTTGTGCTGTCTGTCAAGATTGGTCTGAATACCTCTTTCTACTGTTTTCCTTCATTTATATAGAAAAGGGTTACAACCGAGCATTGAAACCAACGCTTAATTGCTGCTGGTTTTACTATACATGTTAGCTGCTATTTACACGTTAAGTCTATTTACTGTACACAAAGAGTCTATTTACTATACACGTTATCTATTTATTTGATATACTATCTAGATATAGAAAGCATAAAAGTATCTCTATAAAATTATCTCTGTACCATCCCCCCTCAAATTGATGCTGGTGAATCAAGAAGCATCAATTTGTCAACCAAGAACTGATGCCGATGCCGAGAAAGAGCTTTAGTGAATATGTCTGCAGTTTGACGTTCAGTGGAAATGTGAGGAAGTATAATCACATGTTTGTCAAAGGATTCACGTATAAAATGGCAATCGACTTCGATATGTTTCGTACGCTCATGGAAGACAGGATTAGCGACGATCTGAATAGCACTGGTATTATTAGCATGAAGAGGAGTGGAATGTAGCTGAGGAAAACCAAGTTCACCCAATAACCCATGAAGCCATGTGATCTCAGAGCATGCGGAAGACATAGCACGATACTCAGACTCAGTAGAGGACTTGAAAACTCTGTCTTGCTTCTTACTCTTCCAAGAAATGAGTGCATTGCCTAAGAACATGCACCAGCCAGTAACAGAGCGACGAGTATCTGCACATCCGGCCCAATCAGCATCACTATATCCCACCAACCGTAAGGAAGATTCTTTAGGAAAGAACAATCTGCGTGTAGAGGTGCCCTTCAGATATCGGATAATGCGACGAACAGCGGCTAAATGAAGATGTCGGGGAGCCTGCATAAATTGACTAACTTGCTGTACAGCAAAAAAAATATCAGGACGAGTAATCGTCAAGTAGTTCAAACTCCCAACAAGCTGCCGATACAAGGATGGATCTAATAGAAGCTCCCATTCTTCTTGATGAAGCTTAAGATTTACCTCCAATGGAGTAAAAACAGAGTTACCCGATTGGAGACCACCCAATGAAATAACATCCTGCATGTATTTGTGTTGGTGTAACAACATACCAGTTAGAGTAAGTTGTACCTCAAGGCCAAGAAAATATTGTAGGGGACCAAGATCTTTCATGTGAAAAGAGGCCTTGAGATGTTGTAATTGCTTAATTAACTCAGTATCGGAGCCAGTGATCACAATGTCATCAACATATACGAGAAGCAATACGATTCCTGCAGAAGTCTTGCGAAGAAAAAGAGAGGAATCAAACTGACTCTGAATAAAGTGAAAAGCAAGCAGGATAGAGCGAAATTTGTCAAACCATGTACGCGGAGCCTGTTTCAGTCCATACAAGGATCGGCGTAGCCAACAAACTTCTAAGGAAGGTGTGGCAAACATGCCGGGAGGTAGAGACATATAGATTTCGTCCTCCAAATCTCCATGTAGAAAAGCATTCTTTACATCAATCTGACGAAGAAACCACCCTTGCGAGGCAGCAAGTGCCAAGATAGTCCGCACAGTAGTCATTTTTGCAACAGGTGCAAATGTTTCTTCATAATCAATACCATACTCCTGTCGGTTGCCAAGAACCACGAGACGGGCCTTATATCTGTCCAGTGAGAAATCAGCTCGAAACTTGACTGAGTATACCCATTTACAACCAATAAGTTTGACATCAGAGAGACAAATTATAAGGTCCCAAGTGTGATTGTCTTGAAGAGCTTGGATTTCCTCTTGCATGGCCTACTGCCAACACACTTGGGTGGATGCCTAAGTATAAGGGTGAGGAACAGAAATAATGTCTAGAGTGGCAGTAAGTGAGGTGTGAGGAAAACCATACCTATCTGGTGGATGTGTAACCCGAGTGGACTGCCGAGGTATAGGAATCGTAGAATCAGGTGACGGATCAGTGTCTGGAAGGGGCGTTGAAGAAGGGGTAAGACGTCGATGATACACCATACCTGGTTGAAATCGCTTAATACAAGAAGACACATCATCAAAAGCGGGAAGAAGAGTAATAGGAGGATTAGAAATAACCTGAGACTGAAAGAAATATTGATTTTCGAAGAAAATCACATTCCGTGAGATTCGGGATTTATTTGCATGAGCATCATAACAAATAAATCCTTTCTGAGTGGGACTATATCCCATAAAGGCACACATGACAAACTGTGCAGCAAGCTTGTGATGCTCAACAGGTGGCAGATGAACAAAACAAACACACCCAAAACTATGAAAGGATTGATACTCAGGAGATATGCAAATAATCGAAAATATGGAGAATCATAATCTAAAGTAGTAGTAGGCAAACGATTGGTCAAATAGACAGCAGTAGATAAAGCTTCTACCCAAAACTTAGAAGGTACAGAAGAATCAATCAATAAAGTACGGACGACATCTAAGAGATGACGATTTTTACGCTCAACGACTCCATTTTGTTGAGTATATGGACAAGAACGCTAGGAAATGATCCCCTTTTGCTGAAGAAAATTTTGAAAAGAATGAGACATGTACTCCCCCCTGAGTCGGAGCGTAAAGTTTTGATACAAGTACTAAACTGTGTCTCAACAAGCGCAACAAATTTTTGAAAGACAGAAAACACGTCAGCTTTAGAACGGAGAAAATATATCCCGGTGAATCGACTATAATCATCTATAAACGTCACAAAGTAACGATACTAACCATGAGAAATAATAGGACTCACACCCCAAACGTCAGTATGCACAATCTCAAAACAGTTAGACGCACGACTACCATGTGCAGGAAAAGGTAAAGTTTTACTTTTACCAAGACGACAAGTAGCACAATCCAAATATACAAGAGAAGAAGAAAATGAATCTTTAATGCCCAAAAAGCCATGTTTCATAAGATGAGTCAAGACAACAGAATTAGAATGACCTAATTTTTTATGCCAAACTTCATTAGTATTGGCAGTAGTCGTACAAGCAAGAGAAACAACATTAGGAATAGAAAACTGTAAGGGAAATAAACGTCCTATTTTAGGCCCCTTCGCGATCACCGTCCCCGACACCTAATCCTGCACAAGACAACCACCACGAGAAAAGTGAACATCACAATTATTATCTACCAATTGTCCAACAGAAATCAAATTGGTAGACAATCCAGAGAGACAAAAAAATCGCGAAATGAAGAGCCCAAATTACCAACAACAGTAATAGGAAGAGTACTGCCATCAGCGATCTAAATATTTTGCATGCCTCTATACTTACGAACACCATGGAGACCCGTCGTATTACCAGTCATATGATTAGAAGCGCCCGAATCAACAATCCAAGAAGTTGAGTTAGTACCCGTACCTTGCAGGCCTAAGGCCGTAAAAGCAGACACAATCATCTGTTAGACCATTGCTGGTGTGAGAACAGATGAATCAGAGCTTACAGTAGGTGGCGTAGAAGATGAAGAAGAAGACTGTACAGCAGCCTGAAAAGCTTGAGATTGGCGATTCTGAGGCCGTACTCGACAATCTTTGATGAGATGACCCTCTTTCTTGCAGTAGTTGCAAACTTTCTTAGGACAATTACGAGCGATATGACCAAATTCCTTGCAACTGCAACATTGCAACTTGTTCTTCCCTCTCCCTTGTGTTGCATAAGCTACATTCATAGTCTCAGAAAAGACCTTCTTAGAAGTCATACCCATCTGAGTGGATAATCGTTGTTCTTCCCGCAACAAATCTCCCAAACAAATATCCAAAGAAGGAACCGGATTACGGTTCAACAAACCAACTCGATCGGTCTCAAATTCAGGTCGAAGCTTCATTAAAAACTGATCGCGTTGACTCTCAGCATGAACTGCTTGAAGAGCCGCAAGTGCCGTAATGGGAACCTTAGCATGAACAATGGTAAAATACTCGCACCAAAGGTTAATAAAACTAGAATAAAATTGTGCGATAGGTAAATTGCCTTGACTATAAGTACTAATTTCCAATTCTAATTGGAACTTCCGAGCACTATGATCTTGGTGGTAAATACGGTGAAGATAATCCCACATAGCTTGAGCCGTAGTAAAACAACGAAGATTGGTCACAAGGTGGGACTCAATCGTCCCCAATAACCAAGAGATTACCTTGGCATCCTTGACCTCCCATTAAGCAAATTCTTTTTCATTAGTGGGAACTTCAGTAGAATTATCAATATGATTTGATAATTCTTTTCCTTTTAAAAACATCTTAAACTGAAATTCCCACGTAAGAAAATTCTTTCCAGTAAAGCGAACAATAGTATTTTCAATAGGCATGATGAAAAGCACTTAGAGAAATATGCTTAAGTAGTCAATCAAATAAGTGGTAAGATTAGGATCACAATAAGCCAAACTCAAAGTCACGGTAACAAGGAGGGGCCCAAAATAAAATGCCCAGACTAAAAATAAAGGACCCAAAGTCACAAGAATAATAGGCACTTCACGAAACAAGGGCCCAAAATCAGTTGTTGAAGAGAAATACCTTACGGACAAAGTAGAAATACTTCGACACCTGCCCAGAAAATTATGGAAACCAGCAGAGAGAGACCCGATTGGAACACAGCCACACCCAGAAACTTTCGGACCGCCACAAGACGTAGCCGACCACCAGAAACTACCCAGAAAGTGTCAAGAAGCACCAACAAACCACCACAGACGTAGTTGACCACCACACAGCCACCCACAGAAGGAGTCGACCACCACAGAAACTGTCGTCTGCCACAGAAATGGCCTACTGCCCAACAGCTGCCCAACCACCACGAGAAGGCACCAAAAGAAGGAGCCCGCAAGGCAAAACAGTGTCGTAACACCCAAAATAACTCCGACAGCCACCAAATACTCAAGCCCACAAGTGAAAACACCACAGACAGCTCTGACTGCCAACCGAGAATACCAAAAAAAAAAGGAAAGCAAGAGAAACTTGCGGAAACAGTGAAAAAAAAAATTCCTCTCGTCGCAACAAGCCAACACTCAAGGATTAAGATCACAAAGATGAATATCATACTAGGGGCTCTGATACCATGTCAAGATTGGTCTGAATACCTCTTTCTACTGTTTTCCTTCATTTATATAGAAAAGGGTTACAACCGAGCATTGAAACCAGCGCTTAATTGCTGCTGGTTTTACTATACACGTTAGCTGCTATTTACACGTTAAGTCTATTTACTGTACACGAAGAGTCTATTTACTGTACAAGTTATCTATTTATCTGATATACTATCTAGATATAGAAAGCATAAAAGTATATCTATAAAAGTATCTCTGTAACACTGTCCTCTAGTGGTTTTCGTTTTTATTTGTCTATTGTTGATGACTTTAGTAAGTACATTTGGTTTTTCCCTCTTTGTGCCAAATCAGATGTTAATACTATTTTTCTAGCCTTTATTAAATATGTTGCAAATACCTTCTCTTCCAAAATAATTGCAATTCAAACAGATTTTTTTTTTTTTTGGGGTTTCGTCCCCTCCAAAAATACTCCAAAATTTTGGCATCTCACATCGAATTACATGTCCATATTCGCATGCTCAAAAGTCATCGCCATATTGTAGAAACAGGACTGTTCTTAATAGCTCAGTCCTCCGTTCCTACTAAATACTGGGTTGATGCTTTTCAAACTGCTACTTTCCTTATAAATCGCATGCCCACTCCTATTTTGCAAAATAATTCTCCATTTCAAATACTTTTCAAACAAATTCTTGATTATTCTTTCTTACGTATTTTTGGTTCAGCTTGTTGGCCTTATTTATGTCCCTTTAATCGTCATAAACTGGACATGCGTTCTCAACTCTGTGTTTTCCTAGGCTATACATCTGATCATAAAGGGTAGAATTGTCTTCACATTCCCTCTAGATGCATTTATATTTCTTGTGACGTTCGGTTTGACAAAAATTATTTTCCACTATTGTACTGAGGAATTATTCAAGAATGAAATGAATTATGTGTAGTCAAAAGTCTCTCTATAGCATTCTGTCGAATGCATTTTTTGTAATGTAGTTATTATTATTATTTTAATCCCCACACTTTCCTCTCACATCTTTTATGTTCAATGCAATCTTAATTAAATTAAAAAAGGGAAAATAACTACTTAACTTGAGAGGGGAAAGAATTTTGCCCCACATCCAAACGAAAGGTGTTTTAGGGATGGTTTGATTACACATAACCTCATTCTCATCATTATAATTTTTTTAAACTCTCACACAAAATATAATAAATAATTTAACTTTTTCAAATTTCAAAATAAAAATAATATTATAATTTTATATTATAATAATATTTTATTCAACTTTCAATAAAACATCTTATCTCATCTCATCTCATCTGAACTGAGTAATCAAACGAGGCCTTAGTCCGTTCGGATATGTAGCAGGGGCATTCTAGCCCAACCCAACAACTGTAAATGGGGTACGATTAGTAGCTGTAGTAGGAATATTTCAGTCCAATATGAGATCTATAGATGGGCACTTTGGTCTAAGTCATCATATGAATTCCTACTAGGTAGGACCTAAACTCACTCTTTTATTACAGATAAATATGCATGGACTCTCTTTCTCTCAAGAAAGCCATACTTGACACCACCATGATCCATGATCCATGCTCCAACAAGTTGTCCTATGTTTTTTACCTTAGCCCATCAAATGTTTGGTTACAAAAATTAGGTTTAACATCAAGCCTACATATGTTCATATGAAGTTATTTAACAAGGAGCAGAAATATAAATGATAATAAGTATTAAAAATTGGTCATTGCAGTACACAATCCACGTACGCAGTCATTGATCAGGCAAGACAAATTCATTTCTTGAGTACCATTTGGCTCAATTAGAATTAGGAAAAAAAAAATTTATAAGTAAAAATATTATATATATCAATAGGAGTAGCCAAGTATATTGGACGTATACAAGAAAAATACCTAGCCCATACAAGAAAGCCCATAAAAACCCACTCAAAACACACTAAACCCGAATTGAAAAGTTATCATTACACCTCCCCGACCCCTTCCCCGAGATTCCTTAAAACTAATCATCAACCCGAACATCACAAAGTCCTCCCTTTACCCTTCCTTCGACTTGAGCTACCTCCCTTAACATCGTAGTTAATTGCCCATGAAAGATTCTTCAACTCCCTACTTTTCTTAAACTTAGATTTGGTTTCAAGCACGTGGCTCGCCTCGATTGCAGTGAGTAGTGTTTTAAATTGGTCTTCATATTCTCCTTGTTCTCCATATGAAAGTCCCAAGATTTGTAAAAACCCGTTATCTTTATTCAGAATCCAATCCGATGTTGAACCCTCTATATCGTTGATCGGAGAAAGAGAAACCAGGAGAACAACATTATCCCCAGGCACAGTACCCGACTGCACTCCTGACTCTAAACCTTCTCCTACACGAGGCACCAACGACAATTCTAAACCTTCCCCCACACAAGTCACCAATGACAAATCCTTCCCGCCAAATGGTTGCTCGACATAAATATGGTTGTTGTCCCCTCCATCCGCTACCATTGCAGATTCCTCCTCTCCATCAACACTGTGTATTTGCTCCACCTCTCGACGATCTTTGCCGTACTACTTCCTCAAGAGGGGAAGCATTACCTTCTGTTGCCCCATTTGTATCTTCTACAAGAGGCTCAACTATATCTTCCAAAATACTCTAGACATTGGAGAGGACCCCGTCTTCAACTATAAATGAACTCTGGACAGAAGGACCAACTCCATCTGCAACAGGTGCCTGAGACCCTACAGCTCCCTCGGAAGGCATAGTGACACTGGCATGAACAAAGATGTCAGCGTCCAATGACCCTATCGTTGACACACCCTTTGCCTGCACACTTTCCGGCATACTTGGTAGCACACTTGTACCCACAACTAGGTCCAGCCCCTTATCCACTTTAATCATTAGATCTCTTACATAATCTATAACTCCCTTCAATTGGGATTTAACATCCCACAAGACTCCCTCCAACTCTCCCAATGTCACCTGAGATCTTTTGTCTCCTACAAGTGCATTGCCCTTTCTTTCTACCGCTAAGCTGATCTCAGCCTGACTACCCGCCAGTGACCTCAACACCGCTGCGTAAGAAGCACCTTTTATTGAGGAAGGCCTTCCCACTGCTTTTCCATCACCAAACTCCTCACTTCTAGTAGTGGCTTTGGATTCAGTGACACTTAGAATGGACTGGAGAAAGCCTTTCCATCCAATGTCATTTGCGCCCTCCGAAATCACCAATAAACATTTCCTCCTTCCATTTCGAAATTCAGAGAGCTACAGAAAACTGCCCCTTGCATTAACATGATGTTGAATGCTAAAAACTTCATTACCTATCCTTAGCTCTCTGAAGAAACATTCATGGCAGTTAAGTTCTAAACAATCCTCAATCCCCTTAGCCATCCATGAAGCTGTCGTCCCCCCTAGATACATGAACTTAGCTATTATTTTGCTACGTTTAGAAATACGAAAGATATTTTCTTCCTCTTTCGTAAAAATGAAAATTTTTTATTCAACTTTCAACCACCTCTCTCCCTCCAATTGGGACGAAACCGCATCGTGCTTCGTCGTCATTGTCAAAACCCCCTGCTCCCTATTGTTCCCGCTTCATCCTCTTAAGGTAAAAAAAAAAACACAAATCTGAAGGAGGCCCTAAGTTAACGGATTTTTTTCAAAAAATCCCTGAGTTAATAGACAAAACTACCAGTCGCCATAGGATGACCGACGTCGGAGGCCCACAAAATGGTCATCGGAGTCCGTCAAAGCAGTCTGTACCGGTGGCTAGTGGAAAGGCTCGAATCACAATTTGCCAGAGGAGGTAACGGAAGAGTAACAGAAAAATCCCAGTTGCCGGAGAAGGACCGACGTCGAAGACCCCACAACGGAGTCGTCTGGGTCAGTCGATCAAATCTGTGATGGAATCAAAGTGCACGGCAGCCGAAAGAAGAACACAGAAAGAGTTCGCCAGCGAGGAACAGACTCCGACAGCCCTCAGCGAGGACGCCAGGGCCCTTCGACCTCGTCTATGACTGCGGTGTCCCTCTCCGAACGATGGTGGGTGGGGGTGGCGGCGGGAAGTAGGGTTAGGATTTCTCTCAACTCACTGTTCACACACGGGTTAAGGCTTCGTACGGAGAGAAAAGTAAAGGTTATTTAGGTGCTAGGTTTTTCTCTAGAAAATGATAGGGTTACTACCCTCTTACTACTCATTAACTACTCTTTTTGTATTTGATTATTTTTTAAAATTTTTTATTTTATTTCATGGTTAAGAAAGTAACTATTTTACTAATTTTTTTCTTAATGATTAAGAATGCTAAAAAAATACTTAAAAATTCTAAAGAAATACTTAAAAGAAAATGATAAAAAATAAATACACTATAAGTAGCAAATGGGTAGTAAATAGGTAGTAACCTTATCACTACCCTTAAAATTAACCCAACAAAATCCGAGTTCTTCTCAAGGGAAAAAACATTTGTAGTTCAAATTCTCCATATCAACTTTATTTTTTTTCAAAAAATCGGCAAACAGTGTATATACATATATACCCACATATATCCACACGTGTATGTAAGTTCTTATAGACTCAGGACCGATGCGACTTTACGCCGAGGGAGGGGATCCCATTAAAGTAAAGAAAAATGATAATTGCAGTTGTGAGTGTACAAGAGTCGCGCAATCATTTTAAAAAAAATGAATAAATATGACTCACATTAAAAAATTAATTTTTTAATAATGGATCCCACTTTTTTTTAAAACGACTGGATAGCACTTGCGTAATTCACGAATGTATGTAGCATTACTCATCATTTCTAACATTCAAAAATAATTCTTTTTTAAATGATAGATAGTAATGTTTTTTTTACAACTCTTTAAATAAATACGTTTCAAAAGAGAAGTATTTTGTTAAAATAATTTATAAAAATAATATTATTATATAAAAATATTCTATTTTAAAATATAGTTTTATGAAAAATAGTCGTACGTATAAATTTATATTTTTAATATTCAATTACCCTCGCCATTTTTAGGCTTTGTTTATTTTCACAACTTATCTTAATTCATCTCATCTAATCATTACAATTTTTTTGAATTTCTATACAAAATAAAATAAACAATTTAATTTTTTCAAATCTTAAAATAAAAATTATATTCTAATAATATTTTATTCATCTTTTAATTTTAGAAAAAATATACACAATCTCCTAATATTCACACAAGCTCCACACACCACATATTTTTTAATTTTTATTATTTTTTTCTTTTATTAAATATTTAATATATAAATAATGAATAGAAAAATTAAATTATTTTAAAAAGAATAAACTCAAAAAAAAATTTAAAAATATTAAAAAATAGTAAAATTTAAAAAAATGTAGTGTATGGAGGTTGGAGAGGTTGTGTAGCATTACTCTTAATTTTAATATCAATTCATCTTATCTCATTTCATCCCATCTTTAAAAAACAATCGATAACTTGAAATCTTAGCTACACCCCGACCTATGATTCTAGGCCTTAGAGCATTGGCATTGGATTAGCCAAATACCTTTTCATCTTCAAATTTAACAAATATCATCCATATTCGCTCCATATTAAATTAGCTAAATTGCTTTCATCCAAACTATAAGCTACAATAAATCTATTCTTCTTTTCAAATATGAAAAGAACTATAGCAAGTCTAAAAGTATTTTTTGAGATTATTATATTATAGATATGGGATTTTTATTCATATAAGATTTTACCATCTATATATATATAAGATTATTATATTATATATTATTAGATTGTAAAAATAAAAATGAATATGATTTGTTGAAGGTTATTGAAAATTATAAAAATAAAATAAAAATTAATTAAAAAATATAAATAATAAAAACTAATAATATTTTGTTATTATAGAGAGTGTGATGACTAATTTAATGTGAATTTTAAGTTTTGAATGATTAGCTAAAAGTGAAAAAGTTAGTAAAAATTTAAATAATAGAATGGTCAACCTAATACTAATGCTCTTATTGTTTATGGAGTTTTGTTCACTTTCTTTTTTTTTCTTTATTTTTTACGGAGTTTTGTTCTCAAAAGTAAAGAACTCTCAAATAAACTCTCGGTACTCTCAAATTGTTTATGGAGTTTTGTTAGGGGTGGGCAGCGGGGCCCCGCCCCCGCTGCCCCGCCCGGCTTCCTCCCCGCCCCTGCATGGGCGGGCGGGCTAACCCGCTTCGCCCATGCGGGGGCGGGGTCCCCCGCCCCGCATAGAGAGAGCATAGCGGGGGCGGGGGGCGGGATGACCCCAGCGGGGCCCCGCCCCCGCCCCCGCCCCACATTAAAAAAAAAATTTTATTTATATATATTAAATAAATATATTGTATATAAATATACACAATTTATAAAAGACTTAAAATTATATTCAAGTTATTGGATTGCTTTGGCCTCCTAGGCCAATCTTTATATAGGAGGCCAAGGCAATACAATAGTCATCTTTAAGCAATGTGGGACTTACTATTAAGTCCCACATTGCTTAAAGATGATTATTGTATTGTCTTGGCTCCTATATAAAGATTGGCCTAAGAGGTCAAATCAATCCAAAATCTAACTCTAATGAGTTTAAATTTTTTTTATATTTATAAATTTTAATTTATTATTTAAATTATATTATAATTTTGGTCTAAAAAAATATTTTTAGACCAAAAAATTTTTTTTTTTAATATAATGGCGGGGGGCGGGACGGATGGGGGTTTTTCCCCTGCCCCCCGGCACCCGGGCGGGGTGCGGGGGAAAAACCCCCATCACCCGCATGGTGCGGGGCGGGGGGCGGGGACCCCGCCCCCATGCGGGTAGCACCCCTAAGTTTTGTTCACTTTCTTTTTTTTTCTTTATTTTTTACGGAGTTTTGTTCTCAAAAGTAAAGAACTCTCAGATAAACTCTCGGTACTCTCAAATAAACTGACAGAAAGTCTCAAATAAACTAATGCTCTCGATACTCTCAAATAAACTGACAGAAAGTCTACCCTGCGATTGTGCACGACCATTTTCCTCAACTTCCTCGGCAACCAAGCAGGGTTTAACTAGAGGAGAAAAAAATATAATATAACTAACTAAAAGAACAAATATGCACCCCCGCGTTACGTACCTTCCCTTCTGTGACAAAAAGGCGATGAAGATTCGGAACCTCCTGCATCGAAAATCCTAAAGAGCTCCACGAGTCGATCTTGAGCATCAACAGCGCTTCCTGAGACACTTTCCACGACGTCACGCTCTCTCCAGTCCCAACAATTTTGAGGCGAGCCTCCTCGACGGCGCGTCCCACCTTCTCGAGAAGCTTTTTTGAGTCTTTCCAAGTTTGGGATCTTTCCTTGGATCGGTTCTGGTGAGGGGGCTTAGGACTAGAGTTTTGGGGAAGCGGGGGCTTACGCCGGCGCCTGCTGCTTCCACCTCCGCCTCCGGCGGAGGACTGTCCGTCCATAGGTGGGAGAGAGTAGGAGAGTGAGAAAAACGAAACAAAAGAGTAAAAGCTGGAGCAGGCGACGGAAGTCGGAAAGTCTGAGCACTCGCTCAATAAAAGAGTGAAAGCAGGAGTAGGCGACGGAAGTCGGAAAGTCTGTCACCCATCATAGGCGATCCCAGTTTCTGGCGTGCATATGTGTTTCCGTATAATTTTTGAAGGAGGTTTCGTACGGTGTCGGGACCTACCGACATGATATCTTTATCTTGAAAAACGACATCTTACTACTTATTATTTTAATATTTGATTTTTTTTAATTTTTTATTTTACTTAATAATTGAGAGAATAAGTATTAATAAAATTATTTTTTTAAATTTTTTTAATAATTAAAAATATTAAAAAAATACTTAAAAAATAATAAAAAATTTAAATATACTATAAATAATAAATAGACATTAAGAAGGTATTAATTGTATCATTATCCTTTAGCTTTGTGTTTTTTTTTTCAGCAAAACTGGGCGCGGCCCACGGGACATTGCACATGGGAGACTTGAATGTAACTTTTTTCTTTCTCAGCGTGTCGGGAGTGGTCATGGTCGGGCGAATGAAATACGGTGGAATATTGGAAAATTTTAAGAACAATGTTAAATATAAGTTTAAGCTATTTTAATTTTAAAATTTTTTAAAATTATAAAATTATCTCTCTTAAAATTATATTTTTTTTCATTTAATAATGTGCCTGTACATGTAATTTTCACTTAAGGACTACAAATAGAATTTTTTAAATTTTAATTATAACTGATTTTGGGCGGTAATATGTGTGTTTATTTAATATTATTGATCAGAAAATAAATTTTATTAAAAATAATATTAATTTAAATTTAAAATACAAAGATAATAATATTAATATACAAATTGATATATAAACTTACTTGTACATAACAAAATTTAAAAATAATACACTTTCTTAATCAATAAATAAAAAAATAAAAAATAAATTTACATTGGGATCTATTCTCGGATGGATCTCGTCGATATAGATTTAAGTTAGTTTTAAATAATGAGTTGAAATGAATTAAGATAAAAATTAAATGTTGAATAAAACTCTATAATAATATTATTTTTTAGTATTATTATTATTTTAAAATTTTAAAAAATTGAATTGTTTATTGTATTTTAGATAAAAATTGAATTGTTTATTATATTTTATGTGAAAATTTATGAAAATTATTATGATGAGATGAGATGAATTGAAAGTATAGACTCGTTTGGATTCAGAAATTATCTCACTTCATCTCATCTCATCATTACAATTTTATCAAATTTTTACACAAAATATAATAAATAATTTAACTTTTTCAAATTTTAAAATAATAATAATATTAAAAATAATATTCTGACAATATTTTATTCAACTCATCTAATACCATTTCATCTTATCTCACTATCCAAACAAGCTATATTATCCAAACGAGCTATATTTAGATAATAAGATAATTTTAAATATTCTATAAATAATAATAATAAAATAATAATAAATAATTATAGAATATTAAATAATACTAAATAATAATTAAAAATAATAGAATTCCACTATCCAAACATCTCTTATTCAATCAATTTTGTAGCGGTTCTGTCCTTTTCATGTAGCTTCTTTAATAGACTTTTGTTAACAGTTCTCATTTTGCTCTGTTCAAATACTTTATCCTTTCGGACCAAACTTTTTTTAAACTCAAAAAAAAAATATATCGAAATTATGTTTAAATATTGAGATGATCTCAAGTGATCTAACATATATTAATGAATATATTGTAAATAGTAATAAACTGTTTATAAATAATAGTAAAACAATATCAATTTCACTTACCAAACATAGCCTCAGTTTATGTCTCCTTTGTATGGCTTAATTTCGACGGTGATAATGAATAACCTCCTATTTATTTATGTTTTTTCTTATTAAGCTCCTTTAATTCGACTTACTTTTGTATGGTTTAGGCTCGTTTGGTTACGCAGTTTTGATGAGATAATAAGAAATATTTTGTTAAAAATTAAATAAAATATTGTTACAATATAATTTTTTAATATAACTTTTGTTTTAGAATCTGAAAAAGTTGAATTATTTATTATATTTTATGTGTGAATTTAAAAAAGTTGTAATGATTATATAAGATAAGATAGTTTGGTTTTATGTAACCAAACCAGCTCTTAATTTCATGGGGTTTGAGGTATCATTGATAATCTTGACAAGATAAGGATTTATGCCTCATTTGTTTTCACAACTACCTTCAATTCATCTCATCTAATCATTACAACTTTTTCAAATTGTCACACAAAATAAAATAAACATTAATTTAACTTTTTCAAATTTTAAAACGAAAATAATATTAAAAAAATATTTTCTAACAATATTTTAATTCAACTTTTAACTTGAATATCAACTCATTTCATCTTATCTTATCTATAAAAATTAACGAGACTAGTTTCACAAATCCAATATATCGGGATAATTAATGATTCTTCGTCCATTATCTCATATAGGCGAGCAGATTGTTCAAAATATATGTATAAATGGGCAAAAAAATGAGTCGAATTATATCCACTCGTAAAAAGATTCTATCCCCATTACATATAAAGGCAACTTCTTCATTTTGCTAATCCTAATGATCTACTTTATTTTCTTCATTCACTTTTTCTTTACTCTTTTCCTTTTTTTCTCTTTTTTTTTTTTTTCTTTTCTTTTCTTGTACGTTTTTTCTTCCTCACCCCATCCCCTTGTTCTCCTCTTTCTTACCTCTTTTTTCTTTTCTCTTCTCTGTCTTTTCCTTTTCCTTTTCTTCTTTTGTTGTTTCTTTCCCTCATATTGTCCCCTTCTATTAAGAAATTTGTTTGTTTACATGCACGCAGGCTCCTTCGAGTACACAGTTTGGTAGATGTTATATTGATGAATGATCGTCTTGCTAATTTCCACATATTATGTGCAGTGCCAGAGGCATAATCAAAGTTATTACGCTCACAATCACATCACCATAATGATGCATGCATGCACGCACATTCAGATTATTTTACCAAAGCTTCTCCATTCGTGTTCATGGCATGACCATATGGCTGAGATTGGCTCACGTGACAATACTAGGTTGTTGGCTTTTTCACTGCCCACCCTCGACCCGATACGCGCATGTACTCGTGACAATGTTGTCCATAGTACGGCTGTACAAAATATCGAGAAATCAACCTAGACTGACTCAGACCAACCGTCAGAGTTCAGAACCGGCCGAAACCGATGGAGAAACGATCGGCATGCGACAGCAAATAAAGAAAACCGATATCGGCTGATTCGGCGTCGATTCGAATTTGGTTCAAACCATTGAACCGGCCGACTAAATAAACTATTTTTTTTATATATATTCTATACTTAAAACGACGTCATTCCACTTAAATTTAAGTGGAACGGCTTCCACTTAAATTTAAGTGGAACGGCGTCGTTTTTAAGCCTTAGTTATGTTTTAAACACAACTTAAACGACGGGGTTTGGTATTAAACCAAACGGCGTCATTTAATTCATGATGAATAAAAAAAATTAAGTAGAACGATGCCGTTTGGTTTAAACCAAACGTCTGTAGTCACATCGATGCTTGTGGTTCTGTAGTTTAGTTGTTAGTTATTAATGTGTTTTATTTGTATATTTTTGTTATTTTAGTGTTTAATAAAATATAAATAGGTTATTGGATTTAGTATCCATAGTAGGGTCGCATACTTTTCCTCCCTAGGAGGACAGAAGGGCCTTCAAGTTCTGTTTACAGAACGCTTTCTCTGTTAGGAAAGAGTTTGTTGAGAAGTTAAGACAATGTACGCCACAAAGGAATTTGACTATATAGTCTGGATTTTTTCATATATTGATAAGTCATAGTTATAACTTTGGTTTATTAATGAAATAAGTATGTTTCCATTAAAAAAAAAAAAAAGAGTAATCATACATGCATATCTGTCAAAAAGGTATAAATACAAATGAGATAAGGTGAAAAATTTATAAATAATAATAAAATAATTTATGAATAATAATAATAAGATAATTTGAATTGAATATTTTTAAAATTTTACGAAATGAAAGAGAAAATTTTGAATAAAAAATATTATAAAGTTAAAATATTATTAGAAATACAGTTTTATAATATTATTTTTATTTGAAAATTTGAAAAAGTTGATTTTTTTAAAAAAATTTAGAAAAATTGTAATGATTAATTTGAAAATATTTATATTTGAATTATTTTTAAGAATGAGAAGAGATGTAATGAGATAAAAATTTTAGAATGAGATCTATTTTCAAAATAAAGACTATTATATAGTTTGATGAACTCTTTTGTTTATAGGGTAGTATTTGGTAGTCAATCTCTATAACTTGTTTAATATAAATAAATGGTATAAGATAATTTTTTTATATATATAATTCGATAATGTGGACCCAACATAAATGTAGAGGGCTACATGACGTTCAATCTGATCTCATTAAGATTATTGTACTATTGATTCTGACCAAACATAAAGGAAAGTTGATAAAGGAAGGTTGACCACTTTGATTCCTTTTGACCAAACATAGTTCTATTTTTGTTTTTATAATATGTTTATTAAATCACCAATTAAGTAATCGCTTTTAATTGCATTTATCTTTTTGATTTGTTTTTTAAAAAAAAGTGTGTTTATTTGTCAAGATCCTTTAGATCAATTAATAATATTTAAGTTTTTCCCTAAAAGAATCAAAGCTCGAATCCTTCCTCCCATGTATAAAAATTGAGTTTATTTTTCTCTGTATTATGTTAAGCAGTTTCTCTAAAGAAGTTGGAACTTTTTTTAGATCATCACAGTAAAATAAGCAGCAGATATAGGAACGTAAAAGTGAAGATAAATATTTTAGTTACAATAAAATTATATAAAAATAAATTTATAAAATGATGTGATTTGATATAGTATATCGAACTGTAAAATTATTTTTAATCTAAAATAAATTTAATAAATCACGTGAAATCATATTAATTTATAAATTTATTTTTATGTAATTATTTTATATTCTCGTGTAGACATGTTACGTGACTTACCGTCCGTCGAGCGGAGGTGCATTTTGCACTCAATTTTTTTAAGTATTTTTTATTTTTTTAAAAATTACAAACTCATTAAAAATATTTATTTAACATTAAGTAAAAAAATAATAAATTATCTATTGGCATCCTCGGTAACTTTATCATCTTCCCAAGGAGAGAAACTGGGCTTTCACATATGTGACAAAAATGTACCCACTGAGCATTCAATGCTTGTACCCAATCACGTGGGCTTTCACATAGACTACCAGATCATGTCGCCATTCAGTTACCACATGAAAAATGGCAAATGCTACTTTCTCAAAATTGGGTCTTGACAATTATTATTATTATTATTATTATTATTATTATTATTTTAATACAGTAAGTAAGATAATATTTTTTTAATAATATTATAAATTTTATTTTAAAAAATATTTAAAATTATAAAAAAATAAATGAACAAAATTTTTTTTGCCCTTATTGAAACCTGTCTCATGCTGTAGCACTAATCGTTACCATATTAATACTTGAGACTGAAAGTTATAAAAAAAAAAAAATATATATATATATATACAAGTTGGGTGGTAATTTACTCATCATTCCATACATAATACATTACATCTATTTTTATATATTTATTTATTTTAGTTTTGTTGGATATGTGTTCCACCCGCCGTTCACCAGGATGTTCAATCTGTAACAATAATTGAGGGCGTCATGATATGCCCAATACACATTCGATGCCTAAGTTAGTAATCAGTAAACTAGGTTGACACAAGTATTGGATGATAAAGTTACTTGAGATTATCACCTCCTATTCGATATATAGGCGTGGATGTTAGTGATAAGTACAAGATATCAACTCAATTTCCTAGTTTCCCTTATCGGCTTAAGTGATTGACATTGATACCAATATGGAATTATCCAACAAAATGACAAGCTTCGTGTTGTTTCCCTGGGGTTAGTTATCCTATCTTATCGGGTTGGCGGTTACTGTATCAATCCATATTGCAAACAATCCTCTACGATCATAATCTGATATTCTTTGGGCCTCCTCCTAGGGCTTGGGCTCATTGGGGGTGATAAAAGTCATTCTAGTTACCCCGCTAATTCCCTTCACGTGGACGTGGTTGGAATTAAATAAGTTGAAGGATGCCGTCAACTCTGGTGAACCGTGCAACCGTCCTTCTAATCTTCCTTGCCTCTTCCTTCTCTATCGGGAATTTGCATGTGTCTATGTATTTTGCTATCTCTTTAGCCCACTCTGACTCTTTTGATTCTACTCTACAGGTTTCCACCCCGATCACTGGGATTTTGACGACTCTACACTCCGCCTCCCACAGTACTGTGGAGTCGTCTTTCCCTAAAGTTGCTCGCGCTAGCTTGTTTGCTAATGAGTTGATCTGTATGGTTATATGTATGATATTGAAATGAGAGAATCGGTCTCGAACTTCCTAGGCCCAATGCAAGTATTTCTCCAATTTCTCGCCCTTGGCGGCATACGTCTCTAGCACTTGGTTGACGACCACTTGGGAATCTGCTTTCACCTCAAATTCAGTTGCTCCTAATGCTTCCGCAATGGAGAGCCCTGCTATCAGAGCCTCGTATTCGGCTTCATTGTTGGTGGTTTTGAAGGTTAGCTTCGCCATTTGGTGTCACGGATTATGTGTATTCTTACTCCCCCGCCTATACGGCAAGAGGAGTCGTTGACAAAAACTTGCCAAGGTTTTCCGATTGGGATGGTTGTCGTTTCATGGGAGAAGCCAATAAACTCAGAGATGAAATCTTTCACGGCTTTCCCCTTTACTGGGCCTCTCAGTAGGTAGTCTATGTCAAATTTATTGAGCTCGATTGCCCAACCCTCCAGCCATCTAGAGGTATTTGGCTTTTGTAGTATCTTTCTTAGAGGACTCTCAGTCACTGCTCTAATAAGATGAGCTTGGAAGTATGGTTGTAGTCGCCTGACAGTCGTTAGTAGGGTATCATCTCCATGCGGGGGTGCCTAAACTCTACGCCCCACAGGGTGCGACTCGTGTAATATACCAGCATTTGGGCAACTTCCTCTTCTTTAACCAGGATAGCTGACACAGCGTGGGGCGGCACCGCCAAATATACGTAGAGGGTGTCTCCCTGCTTAGGCTGCTTTAGCAAAGGTGGGCTAGACAAGTATTGCTTCAACTCTTGGGATGCTCGATCACATTCATCATTCCAATGGTGCACTTTGTGCAAGACACTAAAGAATGGCAAACACCTGTCCGTGGATCTAGACACAAGCCTATTTAAGGCTACCTAGGCGCTAGGTCTCGCCTATGTTTTGTGGCGGGTTCATATTCATAATTGGCCTCAATTTCTTTTTCCGAGACTAAGAAGCCTAAAAAGTTTCTTGAGTCTATGTCGAAAGCACATTTTGCTGGATTTAACTTCATCTAGTACTGGATTAGAACTGCAAAAGATTCTCTTAAGTCCGTCAGATGCTAGGTAGGCTCCTTGCTTTCTACCAATAAATCGTCAAAATAGACTTCCATGGTCTGTCCTATCTGTTTCTTGAACACTTGATTTAGAAGCCTTTGATAGGTTGCTTCGACGTTCTTCAAGCCAAAGAGTATGACTTGATAGCAGTATGGCCTTTGATCCATGATGAATCAAGTATTTTGTTCATGTGCTAGATTCATACGGATTTGATTATACCCTGAGTAGGTGTCCATAAAACTTAACATTCAGTGACCCACAGTTGATTCGACGATGACATTTATTTGCGGTAATGGGAAATTGTTTGTTGGATACGCTTTGTTTAGGTAGGTGAAATCTACGCACATTCTCCACTTGGCGTTGGCTTTTTTTGACTAAGACGACATTGGAAAGCCACTAGGGATAGTGGGCCTCTCTAATGAATCCTGCGGCGAGGAGATGGTCCACTTCCTTGGCTATGGCTACGTATTTCTCTATACTGAACGACCTTTTCTTTTGGCAGATCGTCTTATAAGTGGGGTCGACACACAGCCTATGTTCAATGACTGCATTGACGATACAGGGCATGTCTTCATGGCTCCATGCAAACACGTCCCTTTGCTCAATTAAGAGTTGTTTTAAGGCCTCCCTGATTTCGGAGGGGAGTCTTGTGCCGACTCAAGTTGTGGCATCTGGCTGCCCTGGATATAAGTTCACTAGCTCTAATGGTTCATTGGCCTTGGCTTGATGTAAATTCTCTTCATCCCGTGTCTTGATGTATTGATCAACTAAAACTGTTGGTGGAGGTGGCCACTCCTTCTGGGCACAATCTTTGGATGTGCAAATATCATGCTTGCAAGCCTTGAGTTCTTGGACGTAGCATTCTTGAGTCAGAGATTGCTCGCCTAATTTTTTCCCCTTTTTGGCTTTTGTGGGGAATTTCATCTTGAGCTGATAGGTAAATGTGACAACTCTCATGTTGTTCAGAGTCGGTCATCCCATTATAACGTTATAGGATGACGGGGCTTTGACCACCAAAAACTTGGTCATTGTGGTGGCTATTGAGGTTCCTTTTCCTACGGTAACAGGTAAAATTATGGCACCCACAAGCTGTATTGCATCACCAGAGAATCCCCTCAGCGAGGTGGGTGTTGTTCGTAGTCTGTTGGGGTCAAAGCCCATCCTAACAAAGGCCTCTGAGAATAAGATGTTTGTTGAGCTTCCATTATCGATCAAAATTCATCTGGTAGTGTAGTTGACGACCAAGAGTGTCACTACTAATGCATCATGGTATGGGTACAAGACCACCTGGCAATCCTCTCCTCCAAAGGAGAGGGTCACCATAACTCTGCATTGTGGGTCTTTGGAAGGCCTATTTTCCATGTAAACTTCTTCGTACCTTGCCCTATGGGTATGTGATTTCCTACTAGAGGTGGACGTGTCGCCTCCTGCAAATCTCCTAGCTATTATATGGATCTCTCCTAAGGGCACTTCTTTGAGGTTAGGGTTTTGGCGAGTAGCATTACAACCATCTTCTCTTGTTGGCCGTCACCTTTTTGGACTGTTGCTTCACCAACTGTTGCTTCACCGTGTATTATGTTCTCGCTCCTACCCCTGCCTTGGTTTTACATGTTCGGCGAGCATTTACTCTAACTCGCCGCTCCCTGTTAGCTCGGACACCCTCTTCTTCATTGTGTAGCAATCTTCTGTCTAGTGGGTGTCTGACTGGTGATATTTGCAGAACTGCAGACCTCTTATCGCTTGCTCTGATCCTCCTTTCCCTCAGACGCCCACTTTGATTGTACGTTGGGGTTGTTGTGGACTAATCTGGAGCTACGTTTGTGTGGTAATGCTTGTCTTTCCTCCCTTCTTTCTTGGGAATTGGAAGCGGGTCTCTACTCTCCCATTTTAATGGAATTTTTGTTCTCTATCTTCATCTCACATTTTCTTGGTTCGATTAGGGCCTGCAAGGTATCCTCTGCTTTTCTTGGTCTCTGTCTTCATCTTTTCTTCTTGGTCGTCGGTAGTTAACCTTTTTTTGTTGAATCTATCAAGGTATGCCTTTAAAATTTCTTCCTCTTTCTACTTGATGGTCAATAGGTACGCTATTGGTTGTCTCTGCCTTCTACTGGCCATGAACTGCTTGGCTAATTTGTCAAAGCTGTCAATTGACCCTGGTTGTAGTGCTCCAAGCCATCCCCATGCCATACCCTTCAATGTCAACAGGAAGGCGCGATAGACTATTTATCCAGGGAAGCCATGGAGCGTCATGTGTGCTTTATTTTCCAAGTGGTCAACGGTCCAGTGAACCATCATACATCTTATCTGCGGCACTTTGAATTTCAGGGAGAGTGAAACGACCATTACCTCTGCACTATAGGGCAGATCAGTGCGATTGAGCAGCTGCTCGACAGAGGATGATCCCCTATCTTCTTAGCCATCTTTTTATACTTATCAATGAGGCTGCACAACTCGTCTTGTAATCTTTTTTTCTCCAGTTCCTCTTCGTTCGTTCCTTCGGCACTTTGTGCCTCCCCTTCAAGCTGCTCGCTCTGGCTTGGCAGTGTGGTTTCGCTAAGTTCAGCATTGTGGCACTTCAAGTCTTCATTCTCCTGTCTGAGGTCCATTGTTGTTGCTGTTATGCCTTCAACTTTTCTTCTGTTTCTGCAAGTCACGCTTCCATGTTTGCAGGAAATGTTTATTGGTCTCTAGTTGCTTGACAACACGTGGTGGTTGGCATGTGGAAATCACGACGACACCCACTGTTGGGGGCGTGTTCCGCCGTTCACCAAGACATTCAATCTGCAACAATAATTGAGGGCGGCACGGTATGCCCAATGTACCTTTAATGCCTAAGTTAGTAATTAGTAAACCGGGTTGACATGAAAGTATTAGTTGATAGAGTTAGATAAGATTATTATCTCCTATCCGATATATAGGCGTGAACGTTAGCGATAAGTACAGGATATCAATTCAATTCTCCTGATTTCCCTTATCGGTTTAAGTGATTGACATTGATACAAATAGGGAATTATACAAAGATATGGCAAGCTTCCTGTTGTTTCCATGCAATTATCCTATCTGATCAGGTTGGCGGTTACCGTGTCACTACATATTGCAAACAATCCTCTATGATCTTAATCTAATATTCTTTGGGCCTCATCCTTGGGCTTGGGCTCATTGGGGCGATAAAGGTCCCTTTAAGTTTTATTCTTGCTAAACTAATTAAGTTATTCTACTCATTATTCCTACACTATATATTTATTAAGAGAAAAAAAATAAAAAAGATAACAAATTATGTGTTGTATGTGATATAAAGATGATGAATATAATTTTTTTTCATTGACGTTAATCGAAACTTGTGACTGACATTTACAACAATTCATAAGATTGTCACGTGTATTTCACTAATTCAAAGTATTAAAGTTTTTTTTTTAATGTAGAATTTAAATACACATAAAACGGGGTGTTTTGACCAAGATTAAAATTAAAATCTTTGTTTTTTAGAAGCACTAGGGATGTAAAAAAAAAAAAAATCAAAAATTGGTTGAACTAGACCGGATCGGACAAAACCGATGGGTTCAGTCTGGTTTATAATCGGTCTGGTACAGTACCGATTCTTAAGAATCGAAACCGGTTCTAAACCGATGAGGTACTAGTTTTTATATTTTAAAAATCGATTTAAACCGAACAAGACTGGTATATATATATTAATTATTTATATTATATACAATTTATATACATTAATTTTTTATATTATATACAATTCATTATATATATTATATACTAAATTGTTAATTGATATAACATGAAGTTCTAATATTATTATTCAAGTTTATTAATCTTAGAATATAACAATTAATATAACATTTGATAAAAGTTAAACACTACTTATACTAGTATAATTACACACTAATTATTATTTTAATCTTATTATTCAAGTTCATTCATCACATTAATAAGTTAGATATTACTTTTATTATACTAATGTAATTGAATATTAATGAATTAATAATCATTAATAATAAATACTAAATTCAAAAAATTAAGTTTAATATTGAAATTTGTTTTATAAAAGCACATGCTAAGGTGCACATTGGTTTTATAAAATTTTGCTTCATCTGTCCTAATTCTCATCACCTCTTATCATTCTCGCAAACAACAAAAAATTCTTATTTTATATAAGAATTTAAAAAAATTATAATAAAATGATATAAAGTGAAATTAAATACTTTTTTGTATTGCTGCATCTTATTGCAATTTTATAATCCATTCATCAAATTATTTAAAAATCGTCATCAAGTAATTTCTCTTTATGAGAATTAGATGAGAGTCAATATTTTAACTCCGATCACTCTCTTTATTTTTTTACTTTTATATTATAATATGTGATGACTTTGAGAAGATTATAGAAAATTTTCAATTATTGAATTTGTGTCTTCTATCCGTTAATTTATTTATAAATACTTTATTTGTTGAGAAGAAAAAGGAAAAAAAGGAGGTGTTATCCTCTATTTTTCTCAAGAAAAATAATAGGATTACTATTTTTCTACTATCTATTTATTATTTTTTTTATATTTTATTTTTTTAATTTTGTATTTTATTTAATAATTAAGAAAATAAATATTAATAAAATTATGTATTTTAAAATTTTTTGTAATAATTAAGAATGTTAAAAAAATAATAAAAAAATAAAAAATGTTAAATCCAATATAAGTACTAAATTAATAGTGAACCGGTTGAAGAATATCATTACCCTTCTCCCAAAAGTCAAATCCCTTCATCATTGCTCTCGACTGGTTAAATTTCGTGTTGAAATACGATGACTTGCTTTACGTCACATCTTGCGTGAGTTATATCTTTTCCTATCTTTAAAATTATGTTTAGATGTAAAATTATGTTTAGATGTTGAAATGAGTTGAATTGAGATAATAAAATATTATTTTTTATTATTATTATTATTTTAAAATTTTAAAAAATTAAATTATTTATTATATATTATATTAAAATTTAAAAATATTATAATAATAAATTGAGATGAATTAAAATAAATTAATCAATCAAAAGCTAAATCTCTCCCTCGTCTTGGCACATTTTTTATCACTGTTTTTTGTACTTTTTTTTTTTTTTTCTTCCATCCTGACAGTTGGCTCTTTTTTTTATTTTTGGAAAGTCAGTTCGACTTTTAATACAAGGTGGGGAATTAAAAGGGTGTATCGATAATGTGCACGAACTTTGTTATTTTTATTTTTATTTTTAATATTTAAAAAAATACACATATAAAATGCATAATAATGCATATTATCGGTGCACCCTTTCGATGCACTTAGCATTTTTCCCTTAAAACAACAACCTCCTTGTATATTTTATATCAAACACTCCCCAACTTTCCAATACCGAAGTTTAATATTGCAAATAAGTTTAATATTTTCTAGTGGCAAGTGGGATGTGTGTGATTAAACTTTTTTTTATTTAATTTTAAAAAATAATAATTACAATCGTAAATATATAAATACGATGTAATCATTTTTAAAAAAATGAATAAATAAGAAATTCACATAAAAAAATTAATTTTTTAATAATAAATCATACTTTTTTTTAAAACGACTATACTATACTTACGCATTCTATAACCGTATATAATATTGCTCTTTAATTTTTATTCCAATACGAGTCAAGCAAAAACTTATAGTCATGTTTCATTTTTATGTTTATGAACAACTTGATCTTTAGTAGGGATGATAAACGGTCCGATCGGATCGACCGTTTCGGTCCGGACTGGATTAAATTGAGACTTAGACCGGTCCGGTCCACATTTTAGAGGACCGAAAACATTCGGTCTGGTCCACGGTCCAGGATTTTTTCGGACCGGACCGGACCAGACTGAATGAAAAATACAAAAAAATATATATATTTTATATATAATAATTTATGTGGGAATTTATTATTTATATTCAAAGGAGTAATACTATTTGAAAGTCTTTACACCACATATCATCCATATGATATAATTTGATTTGTAAAATTAAAAATTAAAAATTTATTTTTTAAATTAAATTATACCAAGTGGACGATGTGTTATAGAAAGACCTTCAAATCTATTTAAATGTATACTATACATAACTACTATTACACTATTCAAAATTAATAATTATAATAATTGGTCAATATATAAATATGTGGAAAATGTTAAAAAAAATGTATGTCTATTTAAAATGAAGCATGCGTATATTTTGTTTAAGAAAAATTATACTTACAGTCGTGAATGCGCAAACGTCGTACAGTCGCTTTGAAAAAAGTGAATAAATATGAGACCCACATAAAAAGAAATTAATTTTTTAATAGTGGACCCCACTCTTTTTCAAAGCGATTGCACGGCGTTTACACATTCCACGACTGTATGTAGTATTACTCTTTGTTTAAAGCTTTGAGTGAATAAGCAAGTATGTGAGTAAAAACTATTATACTATACATAAACTACTTTATAACATTTCAACATCTATTATATTATAAAAAGCATTTATCCGTTTATGAACAGTAATTTGTGTTTGACAAAATTCCGTCCAAATGTAGAAACCCCGTTATTGTCAAACTCGAAAATGAAATAAACCAAATTTAATATTGCAATCAATTAAGCATACCCATGATTAATTTTCCTCAAACATCTTGGGAGACATTTAATTGAGCTATTTCATCAAACAGATTGTGCTCAATTATCCACAATCAATGGGAATAACTCATATAGATTGGCTTAGGGCAAGTTTGGGGCACAAGATAAAACAAAAAATTCTCATCTCATCTCATCTCATCATTACATCTTTTTTAAATCCCCATACAAAATATAATAAATAATTCAACTTTTTTAAATCTCAATACACATTTTTTAAATCCTAAAACAATAATAATATTAAAACATAATATTTTAAATTTCAAAACAAAACACAAAATTCTCATTTCACCCCCCAAACCTCCCCTACTCTCAATTTCATAACCAATCTAGCACTCCAATATTGCAACCATACACTTTTAAAATCTCTATAGGAATGAAGACATTAAATGTATTAGTTCCGAAATGCATACTCTCATGCATGGTGAAGACAAAACGTGCATTTTTTTCTTTTTAACTGTATTGAAAACCAAAATATCATTAAAACCATAACCTTCACACAAAAGCAAAACCATCAATCTAAAACAACATAAACATTGTTGAAACATAACTTCCATTTTCGTTTGTATACTTAATAAAATGGTGCCTTGCGCGTGCGCCCCTTAATGCTTTTCCCTCCTTTGCTATGCTCGTCCTCCCTCCGGGAGTAGACTGTTTCTCACTTGTATGCACTACCTCTGAATTACGGCTTCCCCTCAACTTTTGGACAATAGGGAAGCCTCATACGCGGTAGCTCTAGATGTGAGGTTAGCTCAACTGTTCATGAGTATCTCCCGTAGGGCTGCAAACGGTCCGGTCCGGTCCGGCGATGGACCAAAAATATTCGGTTAATCATTTTTCCGGACTGGACCGGACCGAACACCCAAAGGGACCGGACCGGACCGGACCGGGTCCAGTCGGTTCGGCCTTTTTTTTAAAAATAATTAATAAAAAAAATTATTTAAAATACTAAATTAAATTAAGTGACTTATTAATGTGGATTATGTAACAAACTCAATAAAACAATATCTTATATGGTCAATGATAATAAATTAGATGAAAATTATATTATTAATTTATATAATTACTATATAATTAACTAATTGATATTATATATTTATTAATTCATAGAATATTAACAAGTGTTAATAGCATATTTAAAATTTTATATTGTTAATAGTGATAGGTTATATGAAAGTATATATAAAATATTGTTAATTTATAGAATATTAACAAGTATTAATAATATATTTAAAAATTTATATTGTTAATTGTACAATTATTATATATAAAATATATATTTTTTATTTTTAATTCGGTCCGGTCCGAAAAGACCCTAGACCGTGGACCGGACCGAATGTTTTTGGTCTTCTAAAATGTGGACCGGACCGGACCGGTCTAAGTCTCGGTCTGGTCCGGTCGGGACCGAAACGGTCGGTCCGACCGAACTGTTTATCACCCCTAATCTCCCGTAACTCACTCACTATGGAATAGCTTTCTAATTCAGTCTTTTGCTAAATAAGGAATCCCATTCTGAGGTGAAAGAATGGCTTTAGGGGTATACCGGAGGTAAAACATTGCGTACCTACCTAAGATAATGTTTGTCTTCAATCTATCTTTATGGAAACCGCACTATTATAAGAATCTGCACAGGAATGCATTTCACATCAATTCCAAACAATCTCAACCAAAATATTCCTCACTAACGGGGGATTCCAAAAAACAATTATAACAGAAGTCATTCACCGAATTTAATTAAAAAATACAATTCTACACATACACTTTTAAAATCTATAAATATTTTTAAGAGTACTTTTTAAATTTTCACTAAATATAAACAGAAGAGAGTAAAAGTAGTGTAATTTATCTATAGATTTTAACAATATTTAAAAAACACATTCCATCATTTGAATGCTTTCAGTGACAACCAAATCTAGCCAAGTTATCATTTCCATATAACAAAAAACCAAGTACTGAAATATAACAACCAACCAAATAGGAAAACTGAAACAAAAAATTTCACCATTTCTTAAAATTACATAAAACAAAAAACAGAATTTATGAAGCAACTACAATACTATTTTCCCTTCTGAACAATATTAATTGAAATATCGACGTTTTTTAAAGATAAGTTTTTCCTGTACCACCATGTCCATATACAAAATAAAAATCAATATTTTCACCATTTACAGATTTAATGACAATCATATATTCTAATCTATTCAACATTAAGATTAACAAACCATAATCAGTATTGATATGCAACAATGTCCCAAATAAAGAAACCTAAAGAAAATTATTACACAAAGCAATAAATCTGAAAAAACAAATAAAATGAATACATAAAGCTGCAGCAAATCAACGATCAAGGAAAAAAATATAGAAACTTCATGAGATTTGGTAGAAATTTACCTAAACAGACCGATTATGAATACTCGTCGTCATTGGAGAGAACGTAAAATAGGGATGAAAAGAAAATGAGTGACAATCTTCTTAACCCAGTTTCCTTTTCGTATACAAGCACCGCTTCGTAAACAATCTTTAGCAAATGAGTAATACTACATATAATCGTGGAATGCACAAATGTCGTGCAGTCGCTTTAAAAAAGAGTAGGATTTACTATTAAAAAATTAATTTCTTTTCACGTGGGTCCCATATTTATTCATTTTTTTCAAAACGACTGCACGACACTTACACACTCATAACTACAAGTATAATTTCTCTTAACGAATACCCGTTGATACTTGAGTACCCAAGTAATGCGGCACGAATCAAGTTTAAAACCGACTAATGTGGTACACATGATGCCAAGTTAGGAAGTGAACTTGGCTTTTATATAAGTAAATAGATAGTCTATCCTACCTACTGTAATATTCTAACATTACATTTAGAAATTGAATAATCCAAACTTCTAATAAATACTCGTGTGTACCAACTTATTTTAACAAATATATAAACAAGGATGGGAATGAAAGATAAGCAAATAATACAAGTGGGAATGGTATCTGAATCCGCTAACACAACATATGTACCTATGATAAATGTAAAAACCATTGGTGCCACGGCGAAAAGAAGGAACCAACAAGCCATTCAAAGAAGACTCTAACGTTTTTTTAAAGAAGTTATAATTAGAGGGATAAGAGGAATAAATAGGTGGATAAAAATAGTAGAAGTAGACAACATTAATGATAGGGCATTTGTAATAATAAATACTTTGAAAGCAGCACTTTTCCTCAAAACTGCAGGGCCTGTATGTGGGTCATCATCTCCACAAACGAAACCCCCGGGCACGGTAATTACCTGTTGTAAAGGTCACGGCTGTAATGAGTGCAGAAACTACCAATGGGCTTGAGCCGCTTTATCCTCCTCCTCCGTCTTCTTCTCCTTCCTTTTCTTCTTCTCCTCCTCCTCCTCTCGTTGCTTCTCCATCTTCTCAAATTCAACGTAGCCGACTTCTAATACTAGTCAAGAGTCCAGGAAACGAGAATTTCCCATCACCAAAATCAAAATTGTGCTTCTTCTGTGAAATATTTATTGGGTTAAATTGTGAGTATTTCTTATTTTTCTATATGGAGGGACCTTTATGGCTCTGCATAGGAAGCAAGCTCGATTTGGAGGCCCAACCCAATGGGTGGCGGGAACAAGGTCGTTGAGTAGGTTTTGGGGGCCTAAACGACTCTACTTGGTAACTGCCCAGTATAATAGAATAGATAAGCAACCCAGGGAGTTGGGGTAATCCCTACATCTCCGGGATGAGTATCATGTCAAATGAATAGGGTGATAAGGGCAACGAAAAGATCAGACCCAAAGGGATAATCGTCATTGGTATTTATCAATAATCTATTGCGCCCATATATGTGGAAGGAAGTGATGAGTGCAGGTAACTTACTCATTGAACCATATTCTTAGTATTAGTCATTCCACATACCACTGATTTAGACATCGAAGGTGCCCCTAGGCACACCAGGTCACTATCTCTATTTGTTGCAGGCAAAGGGCTCTGGTGGATAGTGGAACATGTCCTTAACAATGATACTGTCTGTGGGATCCTGAAGGTATCATTCAGTTTCTCATCGGACTCCAACGTGATTTTCATATTCCAACCACTACATGGTCTCAAAGGACGACCGCATACATGGAGGTATGACTCACGAAAATCGATGAGAAACTACGGAGGGTTATGGAAACAATAGAAGACTTACGATGGGAGAATGAAGAGCTGAAACGCTGAAACATTGAACTCACCGAAGCTACGCTATCAAGCCATAATTAATGATAAACATGAGATGCATCATGCTCTATAGTATATAAAGTCAATGCTATGAATGTTAATATCAGGTCTAGCCTATTCTCTAGATCGGGATCATTCTCAACCATCTGAAGCCAGTGGTACATCCTGCTCGTCGTAAGCTAGTCCTGACACAACTTCTACCATTCTGGGAAATGCTAGTGGGTTCACAAGGGTGAGATTTACTTGAAACTTCAATAAGTTAAACAACTAACTTGCACAGAAATAAAGTATGCATGATTAATGATAAACATGAGATGCATGACAAAAAAATCTATATTTTTCTTCCATCTAGATTCCTCAATATCTTTCAGAAAAACTTTAATTCACATTTTCTTTCAAAAAACATTTTTTTTCACTTCATCTTTTTAAAGGCATAACATTCCATCGTTATTTACAGACATCATTAACATAACGTATGGTATCTTCATTGCTCCTCTATATGCACTGTGAGTACCTGCCAATGACCGTAGTGCAACTCATATTGACACTACGTCTTTGTCTGCAAACATCGTAACCCAATGCATGATATCATAATATTTCATCATAACATATCATCATAACTCATGCACCCACCATCATTAGGTGTCATAAATGACTTCACTCCAATATTTTTTAGAAATAATCATTTCAAAACTCGTTGATGGTTCTTTGTCAACCCAAAGATTACCACTTCATTCTTACTCACTCCAGAGTGGACAGAAAAGTTCCACTAGGATAATCCCTCATCTTAACCTTTGAGGTCGTGACAAAATTTATTTTCATATAATGCTTAAAACATGTATTTCATGACATGTGCTATATGGTAAGGTTTTCTGAAAAATGACATTTATATGCAATATGCTAAAATAATGATAATTTTACATGTCATGTAAGCAAGTAATTAAATGCATAATGCTGTATCCTATGATGTTTCATTCTCAAAATGAAATTTAATATGAATGAGGCACTTATACAAGAATTATAAATAAATTATCTAAAAGTAAGTTACAAGCTAACTTTCAAACTCTCCGAGTACATAGGAATTAGTTCCGGCTGTAATAAGAGTTATTCTAAGTTAGGAATTTTATTTCTAAGGAAGATGTTCATACTCAAAAGGGTTCAAACAATATTTACGAAATTGCCCCTACAATTTCTCAAAATTGCCATTTAGGCCCTAAACTTTGACTATTTACAATTTGGCCCCAAATTTCACAAACATAATATTTTCTATATTCTATATCCATATATGACCTTAGAATTGCTAGAATAAAACAAATACAATGCCAAAACCACCCAACCCGTGGCATGCAATTTGGTGACCATTTTTATGATTTCAAGCCTAGTGTTTCTATACAATTATACATGCATTTGTGATAAAAAAAAAAAATCATCAAGTATAAATCCATAAATCTGATCTGGGAACATGTTTACAACTTATATTTATGCCACACGAGTTCATCCCTACACTTAGGTATTGAATAACATCAAATCATCCAAAAACTTTCAAGCTGTATGTATGCATGATGTTTCTAGCTTCTCTTTGTCAATGCAAGTTTTAAAGCCTAAATGAATCATGATTTCAATTCCTAACCTAATAAAAACTAGTTTCAAAAGGTTTATAAGGCCATCCTTGAGAAAATAGATCATGACATGCCAAGATCATTCTCATACAAGTGCAAACCAAATGCTTAGATGATCAACACAAGATATTGATTTATAAACCTATCATGACATGCTATTTTCCTCAAATTTAAACCTTCAATAAATCTTCCAAGATATTAGTAAAACATATAAGATCATAACGAGAAATTTCATGGCTAAAATTTCATCCCAAAATAATTTATTCAATCAAAACTCCTAATCTAGACTGAAATGCATGTCTTCAAGTTAAACCTCATATAACTCAATCAAATATTCATTATCATGCCATAATTAAAAGCCCAACATACCATTATAACACCTTAACCAAATCGTGGCTTTGAAGCTCCAAAAATTAACCCACTCCAAGAACTTACTCGATTTCACACTTCTCTCACACTAGGAGTACTTTGCTCTCAAGAATGCTTGAATGAGGTGTGTGAGGATGTGAGGGGTGAAATGAGGTATTATAGGACTCAAATGGAAGGGTGAGAAGTGAAGGGTCATTGGCTTGGCTGAAACGGAAGTGTTGTGAGTGGTGGAGGTGGGTGGTGGAGTGTTGAGTGAAAAATCCAATGGTGTCATCACTTGGTTAAGTTGAATAGTGATCTAAGGCACTTGATTAAACCATGGAAAAGAGTTAGAAGAAGACCATAGGTATAGTGGGCTACATTGGTGCAAAAAATAAAACAACAATCAAATTAGAAATACACAATGGAGGATGACAGTTTTGAATCAAAACTGTTCAGATTTTGATTCCCTTCTTGTCCCTTCTTCTTTGTCTATTTTGAAGGGATTATTACCTGTATTTGGTGAAATTTCTGGGTGAGCAAAAGAGGCATGAGTGGTTGCCAAGTGATCATGCTTGAGCAGAAAATGAAAAAGGGTGGTTTGGATGGTGGTTTAGCCGAGTGACTCAAGTGTATGACTCTTCATTTGCCAATCGGTTTGAGGTCCATAAAAGGAGATTGGCCAAGTATAAAGATTATATATTTTGAAGCACTTCTAAGGGTGAAATGTGCAGAGAGGGTGGCCAAAATAGGTGTAGAAATTTCTTGAAGTGCATGGGTATACGGTTTGGGTCATTCTTTCATTTCCTAGGTGAATAGTGGTGATTACGGCTTGGCTTGTGGAATTGTCTTTGGCCAACTCTTAGGTATGATTTTAGGGGACATCATGAGGTTTGAATTGGGCCTATAGCCTTGAATCTTACTAAGTTGGGCCCAATAACCTTATGCTTACTAAGTTGGGCAATTTCTTATGTCCAATAAGTTAGACCCTTAGTTTTCTGTCCAACAAGTTGGGCTTAAGTCTAGGTGTCTCTCCTTAGCCCTCATGCCCAAAAAGCTTGGGCCCTTATTCAACCAATCTCTTGGACCTTTCCAATTTCAACTAGCATTCAAGCCAAATTAGTTAGCCCATTAATAAGGTAAACCTCCAATATACCATGTGTCATTCCCCTATTAGTCTCTTGGCTTCTTATCTTCAAAATTAATAAAACACTAAAAATGTATTCTAATAATTCAACTAAACCCAAAGTGTAAGCTCTTTTTCCAACTCAAGCTCCAAAAATGTTCTTTCTCCCAAATATCCCAACATCTACTGAGCTAAGGTCATGGCCACTAGGGTTAAGGCCTAAGGTAATTTTAAGTGGGGTGTTACAGACCTACCCTATAGTGCGGAAGTGATGGTCATTCCGCTTCCACCAAAATTCAAGGTACCACAAATCGAGATGTACGACGGATCTCGAGACCCCATCGACCACCTAGAGAACTTTAAAGCGCACATGACTCTCCATGGTTTTTTCGGAGAGATAGGTTGTAGGGCTTTTCCATTAGGGCTGAGCATCGACAGTTTTAGATTCGGAGTTCCCTACTTTTGACTATGACTCCGGAGGTTGAATCCAACCTCCAACTCCGACTTCGATTCTTATAGCCTCCGATCCGATCCGACTTTGACTTGTTGGAGAGGATTCGGATTTGGGATTTTTTTATTGATATTTTTTTGTTAGCCCATTTGAGATTTCAATTTGGGCTTTTTACTAGTACATATTATTATACTTTAGTTATTATAAATTATTATTATATATTATTATACATTAGTTATTGTACATTAGCATTACATGTTATTATACATTAATATTACACATTATTATTATTATTATTATTATACATTACTAGTACATATTAATTATTATTATACTTTAGTTATTATGCATTAGTATTACATGTTATTATAAACTTATACATCAGTGTTTATAATTATACATAAAATACATTAGTATTAAATGTTATTATACATTAGTTATTATATATTAGTATTACATGTTATTATACATTACTGTTTATACCTAAGTATTACTGTTATTACACATTAGTGTTATATGGTATTGTATGATGTTTACATATACTTAACTATTATTAGTCAATATAGTTTATTTATATTATAATATAAGTATATTATTTAATAATGATAATTTGCTCATACTAGTATATTATTGAATTTAACTAACTATATAAGTTATAGTTATATAAAATATATATATATTTTTATAAAATATGTACAATATTGGAGCCGGAGGTCGGAGGGTAAAGTCGGAGTCGGAGTTGGATTTTTGCTCAGCCCTATTTTTTGTTAACGTTAAAGGGTGTGGCAAGAGGCTAGCAGGCATCTACAGCCTGCAGCATACCTATTTACCATCAAGCAGAAATAGGAGGAAAGCCTAAAAACGTATCTCACCCAATTCAACAAGGAGGGGCTAACTACCGATGGCCAAGATGAAAGGATCACATTGGCGGTCTTGCTAGGAGGTGTATGGCCCAAGAGTCCATTCATGGCCGAATTGGCGAGGAAGATATCATCAACCTTGAGAGAATTTATGGACAAAGCTGATGATTTTGTTAATTTTGAGGACACACCATAGGCCCTCACTGAACCAAGAAAATGAGAGATGAAGTTGGATGGCAAGAATAGGGTTGGAGATAAGAAGACTAGAGTACCTGACGCCCCCACATGACCAGGGTACCGACTCATTCATAAAAACTTGAACATACAGGAGAAACAAAGTTCTTCAAAAAGTGAACCAACCCAGACCAATACAGGACAACATTTTTGCAAGTATCATCAAACGGACACCCACTAGACAGAAGATTGCACCACAATGAAAAGGAGGGTCGCCAAGTTGGTGGGCACATGAGAGCTCGAGCGGATCACCGCAGAACACAAAAAGCCGAAGTGGCGGCTGGAGCAAGGACACAATCCATGATGAAGCGATAGTTCGAAAAGGCGATGACCAACAAGAGAAGATGGGCATGACCCCCCTCACTGGAGTAATAGTCGTGGTGACATGCCTCTAGGAGAGATCTGTACCACAACTAGCGAGTTTGCCGAGGGTGGCGCTTTTGCCTCTAGTAGAAGGGCACATATCCGTAAGGCAAGATATGAGGAGATCTTTGTGATCAACATGCCGCCCAAGCATCCGCGACTCACTCACACAACGACAATCTCCTTCGAGGAAGAATATTGAGAGGGAGTCTTGTACTCGCACGACGACAAGTTAGTGGTGACCCTCGTGGTCGCCAACTACACCATTAGGCGAAATCTGGTCGATAACGGAAGCTTCGCAAACATGTTATTCTGGGAGGCTTTTGTCAAAATGGGCATAGATGTTAGCAAGCTACGACCCTCACCCACCCCTCTAAAGGGATTCTCTGGTGATATAATCCAATCAGTAGGCGCCATAACCCTGCCTGTCACGACGGGAAAAGGGGCATGCACAACCACCACGATGACTGATTTCTTGATAGTTAAGGCCTCATCATCTTACAATGCCATATTACGACAACCAACCTTAAATAGCCTCAAGATGAAGTTTCCAAAAGAGGCAAGAGTAGAGGAGGTATGAGGCAAACAAGCCATAGCTCGAGAATGCTACGTACAAGAGTTGAAGTCAAGGGGATTTGGTGTTCGCACTGCCGAGGACCAAGCTTAGAGTAAACTGCCGCCCCTGCCCCCAGTTCTTCTTGACCAAGGCATGGAGGCGTAGGATGAACAAAACTTACAGCATGTATAAGTAAACGAGCCATTGGAATTAGTAATGTTATACTTAGGGTGACCAGGCACAACAACGCAGGTTGGGACACACCTCCCCCCAAACATATGAGAGGCCATGAAACAACTACTAATCGAGCACAGGGATGGGTTTGCGTGGAGTCATGAAGACATGTCTGGAATCGACAACACAGTCATCGAGCATAGATTGTGCATTGACCGATATTGCAAGAAATTCTTATAGAAGAGGAGATCATTTAGCACAGAGAAGTATGCAACCATAGCTGAAGAAGTGGATTGCCTTCTCGTCGCGAGCTTTATCCAAGAAGCCTATTACCCCGAATGGCTATCCTGCGTCGTCTTGATTAAGCAAGTGAATGAGAAGTGGAGAATGTGTGTCGACTTCACAAACATGAACAAAGCTTGCCCGAAAGACAGTTTCTCGTTACCACGAGTCGATGTTATCATCGACTCCACGGCAAGACACCGCGTGCTAAGCTTTTTGGACACCTACTTAGGGTACAACCACATCTGCATCAACCCAGTAGATGAAGAGAAGACATCATTCATCACAGATTTGGGGCTTTACTGCTACCAGGTCATGCCTTTTGGTTCAAAAAATGCTAGGGCAACCTATCAAAGACTGGTAAACTGAATGTTCAAGAAGCAGATCAAGTGGAGCATGGAGGTATACGTTGACGACTTGCTAGTGAAGAGCAAAGAGCCCGCCCAGCATCTAATAGACCTAAGGGAATCTTTCGCAGTACTCCGCCAATATTGAATGAACTTGAATGCTGCAAAATGTGCATTCGGTGTGGACTCATGAAAGTTTTTAGGTCTCATCATGTCAGAGAGAGGGATTGAAGGCAACGTTGAAAAAATAGACACCATCATAAACATGAAACCGCCACGGAACATAAGCGAGACTCAACGACTAGCGGGAAGGGTAGTAGCTTTGAACAAATTTGTGTCCAAATCCACAGATAAATGTCTTCAATTCTTTAGGGTCCTACATAAGGTGCACCCATGAAAGTGAGTTTGACATCGACTATATACCAAAAGGCGCGATGAAAGGACAGGCTTTGGTAGATTTCATCGTCGAATTCAGCAGTTTCTCGTAGGAGGTGGCAGCCACCCTCGTTGAGAAACCTTGGCTGATTTTCGTCGATGGCTCCTATTGCCGTGCCGGAGGGGGGATATGGGTCCATATAATTGATGAAGGAGGGCAAGAGTATCATTACATGGCTAAAATCCTGCTCAAGATGACCAATAACAAAGCTGAATATGAGGCATTGATAGCAGGACTTTCAGTTGCGAGGGCACTGGGGGCTACCGAGGTTGAAATAAAGACGGATTCCCAAGTGGTCTTTAATCAAATAGTGGGAGCATATGTCGTTAGAGGCGAAAAGTTGAAGAAGTATATGAACCAAGTCTGGGAGAGTCGCGACCAATTCTCATACTTCAATATTATGCAAATACCCAAAGAAAGCAATGTTGTAGCAGACATGTTGGTAAGGGCAGCCTCAGGAATGGACGAGTCCATCCTTCCATGTGAAGTGGAGAAGAAAGTGATTAAGGTTCCATCAGTCGGAGGAGAAGTTAATGGAGTGGAGCTCAGAGAGCTCGATTGGGCCACGGAGATAGAGAAGTACTTGGATACAAGTGAACTCCTAATCGACAAAGAAGAGGCAGGGAAAGTTAGAAGGAGGGTGGCGCAGTTTCCTAAGGTGGATGGTATACTCTATTGGCGGGGTTTTACCACCCCACTACTAAGATGCATCTCGCCCTTGGAAGCCCAATATGTCCTAGCAGAAATACACGATGGATTGTGTGGGAATCATTGTGGAGGAAAGGCCTTAGCCAGAGAGGTCGTAAGGGTAGGATACTACTAGCCTAATGCCCTCAAGGATGCCACGGAGTTTGTAAAAAAAGTGCGTTAAGTGTCAAGTGTTTGCTCTAGTGCCACATTGCCCCCATAAGAGCTGTCCTCCATTACCGCCACATGGTCGTTCGCCGAGTGGGGAGTTGACCAACTTGACCTCATAGGGCCCTCCCACTAGGGAGGGGAGCAGTGAAGTTCATAATCATCACGGAGCCCTTGGCGACCATCACCGGGAGAGGCGTCACTAGATTTCTATGGAAAAATGTCATCTGCTGATTTGGGATTCTCCAAAACATCATCTCGGACAAATGGAAGCAATTTGACTCAGAGCACTATCGGGAGTGGTGTGCAGAGCTAAGGATTCAGGTCAAGTTTTCGTTCCTGGGACACCCTCAAGCTAATGGACATGCGGAGGCCACAAACAAAGCCTTGCTAGAGATATTGATGAAAAAGCTCATAGACAAAAAACGAGAATGGGCAAAAGAGCTTCCTGGGGTACTATGGGCTTATAGAACTACAATAAAAACCCCAACTGGAGTAACTGCCATCGCTCTGGAGTATGGGAGTGAGGCAGTGTCCCTAGTAGAGGTTGGGTTATTATAACACCCTTCACCCCACAGTTAAGAAAGACGTAGTTTTTTTTATAAAATCACGGGAGCCGATGTGCTACTATTGAACCTTGATTTCAAAATATTTTCTTTTCTTAAGAAGGGAACGCCAGGTACAAAGATTATTTAAATAAAATCATTCTTTATTACAATATTGAGATTATAAGAGAGTGTCCGGAATTGTTTATTAAAATTTCTCAAAGTCCGTACTATAAAAATCATAACTTAAAATCTCTATACATGATCTAGGTCACTGTCACACCTCCCTGGACTATGTCCCATCTTGCAGCTCTAGTTTCATAAATATTCCGACCTTGGGTGGTTTAAAAACATAAAAACAAACTAAAATGAGTTGATGACTCAGTAAGAAACTCATCATAACGTCAACATATTTAACATAAGACTTTTCATAAAATATTTAATGCTAAGAACTTAAAATTATGATCATTCGTACGTATGCTTATGATATGCATGATTTATCTGACTTATCTAACTTATCATACTAGCCTACACACTTAATCATGTGTGTAAGGTTGTGCACTGGCCTCACATTCCGTTATTGCAAGGGGAGCACTAATAATATTCTAACATACTATGGTGGATCGCGTTTAGATTCGTGGCTTGCACATCCACCCATAAATCGCATTGGTACTTCACTAGCCATGTATAAGAATCAATACCAAAAGCATATATTGATAAAAAAACCAAAAATGTAAAGTCCTTATCCTATGTTTGGTTTCTAAGAAAACAGGGTAAGGCAACGAAATTTAGAATTTGATATTTCCTATTGTTCTGTTTTTCCAAAAAGAATGTGACGTTCAACTCAACCCAGCGGAACGATTGTAATGGTCTCATCCAAGTAGAGAGTTTTTCAAGTTCCTGAGTTTACAGATAGAGTGGTGCTACTCTGCCGCCCAGAGTAACCCGCTCCAAGTGAACGCTAGGCTAAAATTTTCTTTTTATTTTTTGTAATTTTTTTACTCATATTTTTATTATTATTTTAAAGCATGTTAAAAAAATATCAATACACTAATAATTACTTCCTTAACTATTAATTAAAAAAAATTAAAATACATGAGATGTCAAAATGAGATGACAAAGTAGCATTTTGTCATCTCATGTGACGTTCAACTCAACCCAGCAGAATGATTGTAACGGTCTCATCCAAGTAGAGAGTTTTTCAAGTTCCTGAGTTTACAGATAGAGTGGTGCTAGTCTGCCGCCCAAAGTAACCCGCTCCAAGTAACCGCTAAGCTAAAATTTCCTTTTTATTTTTTATAATTTTTTTACTCATATTTTTGTTTTTTTTTAAAGCATGTTAAAAAAATATAAAAAAATATCAATACACTAATAATTACTTCCTTAACTATTAATTAAAAAAAATTAAAATATATAAGATGTCAAAATGAGATGATAAAGTAGCATTTTTCTTACATATAAGCTGGGAAAATTCAGCAAGATTCAGGTTCCTACACTCCCAGTTATCAAACAGAGTGTAAGAATCTAGAAGAAGAAAAATGAATTTCTAGAGAAGAAAACTAGAAGCTAGATCCAATACGATCTTCTATTATTTGGCGCTTTTCCGCTTATCATTTGGGAATTGAGAAGTGCTTCAGAAATCCCCTGAGAGTTTTAAATAATTGCTAAAATGCCCCTATTTAAAAAATAATGGAAAAATTTAAAAGTCCGACCTGCCGGATTCGAACCAGCGACCTAAGGATTAGCTGTGGTAATTTACCGACTACAGTCCTCCGCTCTACCAACTGAGCTAAGGTCGGTTTCTTGAAACATAACATCCTAAGATTTTATTCTTCCATTTTAAATGTTACCTTATCCGGAGGAGTTCTCCTACGAATTTGTCAATTTCACTTGAAAATGAATAATATCTATTATTTTTAAAATTACCATATAAAATGAATAATTAATTTATTTATCAATTAAATAGATATTAAAATGAATAATATATATTTACCAAAAAATTAAAGCAAAAAAAAAAAAAAATAAATAAATAAAAAAAAATCTATGAGTTATGTTATATGTTATATATGTTCACATTCCATTCCAATCACACTATATTAATATGGTATTGTCCACCAACTCTTAAATCAAATTTTATTTTTAAAATAAAAAAGCTCAATGGTGGATAAATAATGTGACATCATCACGATAGAATAAAAGTGCGATGAGGATTTAGTATGAAATCTCCTAAATTTTCTACTCGGACTTTGTAATCGAAAATGTGAGATATAAATGTCAAAGGTTTGTGATCTGATTGACACAATTACCTTCCGCCTCTAAAATAGAGGTGTGGAGTTCGAAATCCCCCTTCTCCCAAATATAAAAAAAAAAAAAAAAAAAGAATGTGAGATATAAATGCATTTAAATGTATCAATCTCATAATATTTACAACAAATATAAGCGATCAAATGACAAAATACAGAATGAATAACAACATTTCTTATATAAATGTGTTATAGATAATTTCACATAATGAAAGCTCATAATTATATTCATATTCTCGATTTCTTAATTACAAAGAATACCTCGCTTGTGATGCAAATACATCATATGATCTATCTTTGTAACAAGCTAGCTAGCACACCGATTTTATTCAGTTTTGAATAATGATATCTATTAATAATTATTTTATAATTTTATTAAACCAACTAACGCGACATGAATGTCATTTTAATTATAAAAATATAAAAAATTTTATATTTGAATTTCGAGTTTTACATGACTATCCTTCGATCGTTAACATAATTTGTGAAAATATTAATGTTGGCTGCTTTTGCTTTGATTTTCCGTATCCAATAATGCATGCAATTTATATCGATGTAGAGAGTAACACGGACGTTGATCTTGTATTTTTAGGACTCTCTACGAGTATTTTAGAATTCTCTGAATAATAAAAAAAATCATATGTGAATATAGTAATGAAATAGTTTGAATTAATATATTTTATTAAATTTCAGAAAATGAGAGAAAAAAAGTTCAAATAAAAATATTATAAAATTAAAAATTCATTTGAATATAATTTTTTAATATATATATATTTTAAATTTGAAAAAATTGTATTAATTTTTATGTTTTTTTTTTAAGTTTGAAAAGTTATAATAATCAGGTAATAATTAGATGAAAAAGTTAAAAATTTAAATATAAAAAATATTTTATATTTGAGTGATATTTAAGAAAGAAATTGCCAGAAGTTTTGATGAGAATTTTTTTTATCTCATCTCGTTACTCAAACGTATCCTTAGATTTCTATCTTTAAATCAAATTCTAGTTTTGATATTTCTGAATGATTTTATATTTCTTGGATGAATGAAACATATGAGTTAGAAATAAGAGATTTATATCCGACTCTCTATTATTGTTTACATTATTTATTTATTACTTCTTTTTATAACCCATGTTTTGATGTTTATGATATTTTCTCATTAATAATAATTGATTATGCTTGAAAATAGAAAAATTCTACTTATTATCCCCTACATCATAAACCAATATGTGATTTGTTATTTTTTTCTTTTTATTTAAACACATACATACTGATGTGTAAATATGTGTGTTTAAATAGAATGATAAAAATAAAAAATCTGATATTGATGTGTGATGTAAGGATTGTTTAGAAGTCTCACACAGCTTAAGAACAAACTCATCCTGAGCTTTATAAAGAGTTACCCCACTCCTCCTATCAGACATTTTATGTGGAGAAATAGGTGTTTCTACATGGTATCAGAGTTTGCCACATGACGAATGGGGGCTCACACTACTTACCCCGTGACAAGGACCAGAAAAAATACTGGCCTGCACGTGAATGAGAGTATTGAGATATAATCTCACATTACCTGTGGATAAGGTCTTGGGCATGTTTATAAGTAATGAGCAATCATCTCTTGTAGAATCGGTTTTATGAGATGAGTTAGGCTCATGAATTTCTTCATAGTATCAGAGCAAGTTAACCTATGACTGATGATGGGCTTCTACGACCTACCCACAATGATGGTACCGGAAATACTGGCCCACACGTAAGGGGGCGTGTTAAGAAGTCCCACACGGTTTAGGAGCAAACACATCCTGGACTTTATAATGAGTTACCTCACTCATCCTATTAGAAGGGAGAAATAAGTATTTCTACAAAGATGATAAGTAATATTTAAAAAAAAACCCGAGCCGTCAACCAGAATGGTCACACTAACGTCCAACTCATTCTACAAAACCAAAAGGTGATCATCAAGGATCGAGAGACATTATGAAAGTTAATAAAATATGGAAAATGATTTTTATAATAAAGTATGTAAGTTTCGTATAATTATTTTTTGAAAAAAATTAGATCTACATAAGATCTACATGAGATCAATTATGACCAATGATGTATTATATTCTGGCCATGTCACTGCCTTACAAATGAGTTATAAATGACCAATGATGTATTATATTTTGGAAAATGAGTTTGGAGATTTATTTCTCATGTGGCAGGCTTTATGAATGGGCCTACCGACTAGTTATATGAGTATATCCTTACCAATGATATTTTCCAAAACTCATCTCTTATTAACGGTTATGTTTTTAATATTTTTCATTTTCTAATGATCACATTTAAAAATAAAAATTCTATTGTCAAATTCTATTCCTTTATGATCACATTCATAAAGCCTGCCTCCTGAGAAATAAATCTTCAAGCACAGTTTCAAAAGGGTAATTTTAGATATAGTTATAGAGTGTGCAACATTTGCGTAGTGCGTACTCCTTTTAAAAAAAGTAGAATCTATTATTAAAAAAATAATTTTTTCATGAGGGTCCCAAACTTATCTACTTTTTTTTAAAAGGAATGCGTGTGACTTATACATCCTATGACTGCAAATATAATTTCTCTAATAGTCATATACACAACAAAAGAACCAAATCCCGAAATTCTTTCAAGGAAAAGTAGCAATAATGAAATTCATCTGTAGGGCTATAAAAATAAATCAGAGAACTGGAAAACCGGCTTGAACCGGTTCAGTCCGATTTTGGACTTGTTCCTCCATTTTAAAAACCAGTCATAACCGATCAGGTCTCGGTTTTATGTTTTCTAGGACTGGACTGGACTGGTTCACATATTTATATATTTTTAATTAATTTTTAATATTATATATAATTTTCATAAATTATAATTATGTATATGAAATAATGTTATATTATAATTTATAGCATAAAATTTTATAAACACAAACATTTATTTGATCATATGTTTTAAATATAAAATATATATTAATTACATTTTATGGTTTAATAAATTCTCAACACATTCATTTTGATAAATATATTAGTAATGCTAATATACATTAGTATATTAACTACTATATTATCACTAACATATAGTAATAGTACTATACTAATAGTATTAGTGTATTACTAATATTTGTATATATTAATATATATATTTATATATAAGTATAAGAAATTAAAGATTTAATATACATTAAAAACTGGAAAACCGGACCAGAACCAATAAAATCGGAAGTACTAATTTAGAAGGATAACCGGTGCGGTATTGATTCTTGAAAATACAAAACCGATGTATACCGGTTTGGTCACAAAATTTATCCAAAACAGGATCAAACCAGACTGGTTACACTCCTACGCATTTGTAACAATAAAATAGTTACTATCAAATTAGAAAAAAAAATCCCTACCATCTTTTGTTAGAAAATGAAAAGTGTACATCAAACTTGAATTAATGATCTACATTTTTTAATAGTTCCTACATTAATACTTCAAAATATGTACCTTTTTAACGAGTATGTTGGTCAATTAAACGAGTACCTTTTTTAGTATATGTACCAGTGTGGTCAGATACATTTGGTTTCGCTAGTTAAAGTGAAAAACTTCAGCAACTTTATCAGAGAAAAAGATCATTGTTGCTGAGAATCAACTGTGATCTCATGAGCCACTTCTTCAGTGAGTTTGTTAGCTCGATCATCCTGTCCACCAGCAAAGATATAGACCCTGTATGCCAGTTGAAAAGCCCTCCAAAGCATTTTGGCATTTTCCTTTTTTTGTGCGTCTGTTTTGGACACATTTTCTCCATTATCCTTTGCTGCCTTGGCTTCTTTCGTCTCCTAGTAGGAAATGCCAACATGATTGTTAATGCAATCAACCATGTCAAATGATCTGCAGCTTGTTTGGACTGAGTTGCTTTGTTATTGAAATATTATTACCAAAATTACCTTGAGTACTAGCTCCAAGCAGCTTGAGGAAATATCCACCATCAATTCCTTGATCCGTGTAAGGATGTTGAAGTCAAAATGGATATCATGACGCTTAAATTTTGTGGATTCCTCATCCTTGGTCCGCTCAATTGCATCCAATTCTTTTTTGAACTTTAGTTTGGAGGGAATGAAGACATATTACTTGAGGATTTAGACTTACTGGGGATAACCAAAGATGGTGATGCTATGAGGTTGATTAAGACATTGAAATAGGTACTTTACCTTATTGAAATAACCCTCAACCTTTCCGAACAGCTTGTTCAAGGGTGCCACTATCTCCAATCTCTTCAAGTTACATACTATTGTATCTAGTTTTGAGTACAATGCCGCAGCTGTCCTCAATGATTCCAGCTTCTTTGTAGGGAAATCTTCGAACTTTGTTAGCACCTACACCTTGAAAAAATGAAGAAAAACTACGGTTGACAATGAAGACATATGATGGATTTACTTGTAAAAAGGTTCAAAGTATATTGACCTGGGTTTCATCTGTTAAGCCTTCAAGAAAAGATTCTACACTTGTTTGAAACTTCAGCAGCTTAACCATGTCTTTGGCTTGGAAAGAGTTGATAGCTATCTTCAGCTCTATGATTGACTTTTGATTCTTACGAACATCTTCTTCTACTTGATGAAAGTAAGGTGATCTGAGGCAAAAAGAGGATTAAAAGTAAAGATAAAATAAAGGCACCAACTCCCATGGGCCATTGAAGCCTTTGAAATCTGCTATGTCCAATCACACTGATTTCAACTGTTAAATGGTGTCATGAGAAGCAAACCTCTTCTTCAACTCTGCTAATGAAGCACCCAGTCCTTCTTTCCAACCCGTGGAGCCTTCAATTTGTTGCCTAGTCCCAATAGGAGCTTTTCGTCCATTAGCCGAATTAGCATCTTTACCAGAACCTTCAATACTTCTCTTGAGATTCTGAAACAGATTACTCATCCTGGTGGATCTCTTCAACTTAGTCGTAGCTGCCTTTCGATGAAGGAATTTTGTAGCACCAAGTGGAGGAGGTGGCGGGGGGCCAGGCTGCTTCAGCGGTGGCATGGTTTTTGGTGGAGGCAATGCTGATTGTTTTGTGGGCATCATGGGAGGTGGTACTGACTGCACTGACCCTTTTGAAGGCATCATCAAGGGCACTAAGGGTGCAGTTTGGTTGCCAGGTTCACTGCTTTCTGCACCTTTTCCTTCCTCACTAGATAGTTCATTCATATTAGATATATGGGGCTTTGGCTTTTCGTTTGTATTTTGGGAACATCCTACTTTGTTAGAGGTTGCTGCAGGTGTTACTTCAGAAATGCTCTGCACTTCTTTATAATCTGGTTTTAATTCTTCAACCTGCCCATTCTTCTGATTGAAGAGGCTGGGATTTTGAGCACCATGTTTGATACAACCACCATTCAACTCTAATGGACATGAAGCTGAATCAGTCACAGAATGATCTTTCTTCAAATCTTCCTCATCCGGCATATCGAATAACTCTCTTGCTGCCTTAATCATGCAATCAAGTGTTGTGAACACTATATCAAGTTTAAAAAAGAAAGTGAAATTATATTGAAATTCGATACAAGAAATTTAAAAATATATATTACTAAAAGAAAGGATATCCAGCCACATACTAGAGAAGAGGAGGATGGAGGGGAACAAAAACAGAGGACATACCAAATTGCTCCACAATCTTAGTGTTTTCCACATTAAGATTTTCATCATATATGAATTTGTTCATCCACTGGTGACTCTTTGTCCATGAATCTCTAACAGAAATCAAAGCCTTGCAGAAGTATGCCAGTCTCTATAGGCAACAAATTACTCTCATCAGCTCAGAAACTTGTGAAGCCATCTAAATTGCATTTATTAACTTTAACTGAGAACTGAGAAGTAAACCTTATCTATAGTTGTTCCCTTCATCTTTGACAAAGAATCATCAGGCATGATTCCAGGATACATCTTTTGGAGATGCTCCATAATTCCCTTATCTAATGCAAGAAACTCTCTCATTTACTGCAAGAAAATAAAGGGGGAAAAAAAAAAAAAACTTGAAAAGCTGAAGATTACCTTATAATACATAAAGATTCATCATGGAAAAGAGTTTCATATTTCATTGTCTGTCAGGCCTCACAATTCAGTTCTGTATCATACTTACATATATGCCAAAAAGCTCCTGGTTGCCGGCAGAACCAGTCTGTTTGCATTTCATGAAGATTGGTAGCCCCATTTCTGTCCTAGATGGTTGAATCAATCCTCTACAATCCTTTATGCAACTGTGTGCGTCTGATCAGGAGATAGACTGATAATATTAAGTTATTATCAGGGTTGAATTTACATTCTCCATTAAGTTGCATGTTAAAAATAAATACATAATAATTATTAAACTTTATATATGCGCATACGTAGTATTCGTTTAGGTTCATGTGTCTATGCCTACCAAAATATATAATGCTCTATATGTCTTTATCCATTTGTTTTTTCAAGCACGCCAGTGTTTACAAGTTTTTGAGGTGGTCAAAGTTCAAACACGCTACCGTGTTTACAAGTCTAGAAGAACAAATCCAATGGGACATTCAATTCAATATCAAAAGAAACATGACAAACACGCAATCAAATAAATTACACAACCATGTTTTAAAAGGAAGGGTATTTTAGTAAAATACTTCATTAAAATAATATCAATTACAAAAATATCATCATTTTAAAACATGTATTGTAAAATGTGTTGTGTAGATATCATTACTCATATCAAAATTGCCAACTTTTTTTTGTTTTTTTTTGGACAAAATGACAAGAAAAGTAATCGTTAATAAATGCCCTAAATGATAAATCTAGTCAAATAAGCAAAAGGAAATAGTCTAGGGATGACTAATTTGCATTCAAGCAAGTAGGGCTGAGCACCGACTGTTTCGGAGTCGGAGGGCCCAGACTCCGACTCCGACTCCAACTTTGACTGAGGTCGAATCCGACCTCCGACTCCGACTCCGCGATGTACATTATCCGCTCCGACTCCGACTCCGACTTGTCGGAGCGGAGTCGGATTTTTTTATTTTATTTTTTTTTTCTTTTTTAATTTCATATTTGACCCACTTTTTTCAAAAAAAAAAAAATTTGTGAGCTTTCAAATTTCAACGTTTTCAATATTACAATCTAAACTAAATAGAAGACCATGCAATATCAATCTAATGTTATCATTATAATTTATACTAAAAGAACATGCAAACAAAAACCTGCTACCTGCATTTCAAAACAAAAACCTGATATCCACATCATCCATTATCCATATCCTAATATCCACATCCAACTAAATACTAATCACTACAGTCTACAATAAACATCCACATATCACACCTACCATCCATCATCCACATCTATTATAATAATATTTATTTACCACTACTACAATAACATGCATTCAAAAATTAAAAAGAAAGTCTAATTTTTACATGTACTCTCATCATCCATATCCTAATATCCACATCATTCTAACAACAAAAGAAATCCAACAAGGTTCTAAGAGCCAACCAAAATAAATGTTCCAACAACATTAAAATATTTAATTACAAACTTTCAAATGCACCAAAATAAAATAAATTACAAACTTCTAAATGCCCAACAAATGAACCAAAATATATTAAATGTTACAAATTTCCAAATGTTCCAACTTCCAACTTTCAAGTTGTGCCTGAAAAAAAAAATTGAAAATATTAGTAAGGAAAACAACCCAACTTTAATATCATATGAAAAATAAATTTAAACAAACATAAAAAGTATGTATATTACATCTTATTAGGAAGATGCAAAATCTTACATAGTTGTAATATTCTCAAAAAGCCTATTAGGAGGAATGGATCCATTTAGTTTTTTTGAATTACGGTCTCGGAAACTTAAATAAATATGGACCTATGGTATAAACAAAGTATAAGTAGATAGCAGAGTTGTCTTTGAAAAGTAAATAGAAATCAAACCTCAAAGGCTCAATATGTCCAATATGTCAATCATCTTCACGAAGTAAGTTGGTCATACCAGTGATTAATTCTACATTAAGATATTAAAGTATAGAAGGTTAGTATCAGAAAATGTCAAAATCAATATATATATTAACTTAAAAAAATCTCTAAATACATTACCTGAGTCTAACTTATAACTCTCCGCATCATCAATGACATCTGTATAATTTTGACTCAAGCATATAGGAGTTGACTTTAACCAGTTTTGCGTGCACACAAGAGCTTCTACAGTTCTAGGAGCCAAATAACTCCTAAATGGATCCAGGACACGACCTCCTGTGCTAAATGCCAACTCAGATGCAACGGTGGTGATCGGAATGGCCAAGATATCTCTTGCCATTAGAGCAAGAACCGGATATTTGCTTGAGTTGACTTTCCACCATACCAAAATTTCAAATTTCCCTGTAGGAACTTCAACATCCTCCAACAAATACCGTTCTAGTTCAGACTTACAATCCATCAAGGATGCTGATTTTCGATCTTTATGGAATCCCATCAAAAAGTCCATGGGATCATCATCATTACAAGTATTGCTACTACTCCCCATTGATGCACTAGCCTCACCACTCCGACTCCGAGTTGACTTAGACCCAATTACACAACCACCACAAAACCCTACATATTGTTCATACAAATATTCCATATCCCTCTTGAGGATTACAACAAATTCCTCACCCCTCTCATCGCCCAATGTTTTGTTGAACCAATATGCTTGAGCAACAAATTTGTATCGTGGATCAAGAATGGCAGCAACAAACAACAATCGATTTATTTTTTCAAGATCACCCCAATATTTATTATACTTTGTCTTCATTCTCAAAGCCATTGAACTCAAGCGTCGATTACTATTGTTACAAAAAGTATTCAAGTTTTTATGAATATTAATGAGCTCTTGGACATACAAATTTGATGTGACATATAGTGTACCAGAAATACGCAGGGTGACATTATAAAATACCTGAAGAAAATTCGAAAAGTTTCTTATGGTCTCCCAATCATCAGCCCCAGAAGCTCCCAGACCTTTTTTCCCATGCCCATCCTCAGACAAATAAACTAGTGAGTAGGGATCCTCATCAAGCAAAAGTTGGAAGGCTTTTTGATACTTCTCAGCCACGTCCAACATAAGAAAAGTCGAGTTCCATCTAGTAGGCACGTCAAGACACAAGAAACTAGAACATGAAACTTTTGACCTATCAACACAAGACTTGAAAGTGGCAAGTCTTTGGGGAGAAGACTTCACATACTTAATCAGAGTTTTGACTCTTATGATCGAGTCATCAACATCTTTCAAACCTTCACTCACAACAAGGTTTAAGATGTGTGCCGTACACCTCATATGAATAAACTCGTGAGCTGCAACACAATCTTCACTTCCTATTTCCCTTGTTCTCAACCAATCAATAGCAGAGTCGTTAGAGGTAGCATTGTCCACTGTAATTGTGAGGATTTTGTCAATGCCCCAATCAAGCATACACTCCTCCAACTCCCTCCCAATCGTTGCCCTCTTGTGGTCGCTAATTCGAACAAATGAAATGATTCGTTTCTGCAACTTCCAATCACTATCAATAAAGTGAGCGGTCACACACATGTAATTAATATTCTGGATAGAAGTCCAAGTGTCGATAGTCAGGCACACTCTTTGTTTGGTGGTCAAAAATATTTTCTTCAAGCTATCATTCTCTTTCAAGAATAGTCTCATACAGTCACGCATTATGGTAAATCGAGAAGGAATTGGAAACCTAGGATCAAGGGATTTAGTGTATTCCCGAAACCCTTGGCCATCAACAACCCTAAAGGGTAACTCATCCACTATCACCATCCTAGCAAGGGCTGCCCGGATTTTTTTCTCATTGTACTTGATCATCCCTAAGTTCTTCTCCCCTTGGCCTTCAATTATTGCTTCCGGGACCAAGAATGTTTGAGTCTTGTCCAACTTACTCTTACGATTTTTGGGACAAAGTTAGATGTGTGTTTTCATGGCCGAAGTGCCTTGCCTTTTAGGATGGCATTTCCATTGCCTCCCACAATGGTTACAAGTAGCTATAGGCTCTTCGGGATCACAATCGGGCACTCTTGTGAAGTGGACCCATACCAAATACCTATTCTTAGGAACTCTACTACCAGGTGGAGGACGAGGGTTAGAACAGAAGGCACTAGGAGTGCCTACCGAAGATTCTATTGGTCCGCTGGACTCTTCAACTATGGGACAGGGAGCATCAATAGGCTGTTCTAGGATGCCAGGAGAAGATGCAGCTGTGGATGTTGTAGTGTTTTTGCCTTATATATTCATGATTTAAGAACTAACACACAACAAACAAACAAAATAGTATGGTTAAGACAATCACTAAAACAACCAAACACAGCCCTAAAAGCATAATACAAACTCATTAACTCAACTTGTGGATATTTTACAATCACTAAAACATAAATATATTTGAGAAAATATATACTCATCTAAAACAGAAAAATAGAAAAAAAATCAGACCCAACATTCAACAACATGAACGAAAACACCACTGGCACTAAAACAACATAAAAAATTACATATAAAATTACTAAACTACTGGCAGCAAGATGTTGTTTATATATAGCAAATAAAACCATCATTTATAGAGTGAAATTAAACACATCAAAATCAGAATAGCTGCAAAGTCTTTAGCTTTCCATGTTCAAATCCTTCTACATCAGGCTATTCGTATTTCGTACAGTTAGGAATGAATTATAGAGCCAACAAAAATTAATCCTTGCCATTAATTGAGTGGATGTTCCTATCTCATACTCATAGATTACCAACCTCAAAGATTCAAAAAAATCAACATTACCAACCTCAAAAATTTGATTAAAGAACAGAGATGGATTTGGGTAACCTACCAAGAGGAGCTGCGTGAGAGGATGGTTGCGCGAGACGGCGAGAGAGGGGCTCTGCGAGAGGGCCGCGCGAGGGAGAAGCTGCGTGAGAGGAGGGCTGCGCCTACGCGAGAGAGGAGCTCTGCGAGAGGGCTGCGCGAGGGATGGGCTTCACGAGAGGGAGGAGTTGTGCGAGAGAGGGTTGTGAAAGAGAGCTGCGCCGGCTGCGGCGCTGCGCGAGAGAGAGGGCGACTGGCGAGAGAGGGCTGCGGCGCTGCGCAAGAGAGAGGGCGCGAGTTTGAACTTGAAGAATGAAGTTCATTCGGGAACCCGTAGGCTGCACTGCAGACCTAAATTCAGTACCCCACTCCCAGGTATCCAACGGCACCGTATTTGCTATAATGAATAGTTACTATAGTAATATACTAATATACATTATATACTAATTAATATGAATCTATTTTATATTATATATATATATGAAGATTCATAAAAAAAATATATGATATATATTATTATATATGAATATTAAAAAAAGGACATCGACACTGTATACGAAATATTATTAATACACTAATATACTTGATATATATATTAATATATATAAATATATGTAATACACTAATAGTATTAGTATATTAGTATTAGTATTAATATTAGTTATACTAGTAGTGATATTAGTTATACTAATAGTTATATTAGTATTAGACTATTAGTTATTATTAATACTACATATTATACTAATAGTGATATTAATACTATATAATATATATAGTTATAGTTATAGTCATTTAGTATAACTATATTAGTATAAGTTATAGTGATGTAGTATAACTATATAATATATTAGTATAAGTTATAGTGATTTAGTATAGTTATAATACTACAAGTTATAACTATAGTCTATATTAGTATTAGAATTAGTTGTAGTGATTAGAATAACTATATATTAGTATTTGCTATAATGATTTTAATTTAGTATAACTATATAATAGTATTAGTATATTAGTATTATACTGACTAGATTGTATTAGTACACTTAATGTCTAATACTAGTATATCACTATAGTTAATAACTTAATAGTATCATATAGTAATATAGTATTAGTAATTGATACTACATTAATTTATATAATCATTTATATATAGGCTTAAAGTGGTTTACTAATTTATATATAGTAATTAATACAATTAGACTATTAGTAATTTATATGAATAATACTTTAGTTATTATACATTAGTATTATATGTTATTATAGATTTATAGATTAGTGTTTATACATTAGTATTACAATATTACATGTCGATGTTATTATTCATCTTAGTGTTTATAGTATATTATATATACATTAGTTATTAGTATTATATGCTATTATATTTATACATTAGTAATTTAGTGTTACATGGTAGTAATATTGTAAATTTGTAATAGTATGATATTTACATATAGTCATATACTAAACTATTATTAGTCAATTTAGTCTATATATTATAGTATAAATATATTATTTAACTAGTATATTATTGAGTTTAACTAACTATATAAGATATAGTTGTATAAAATTTAAATAATTAATGTATAGAAAAACACATATTTTATAAAATATGTATAAAATCGGAGGCGGAGGCGGAGGCGGAGTCGGAGGGCGACGTCGGAGGCGGATTCGGAGGCGGAGGATCGGAGTCGGATCGGAGCGGAGTCGAAGTTGGCTCATCAATGGATCCGACTTTGACTCCGACTCCGACTACCAAGAAGAAAAAACCTCCGACTCCGACTCCGACAAGTCGGAGCCGGAGCCAAGTCGGATTTTTGCTCAGCCCTACAAGCAAGAGCAGGGTGAGTTTTAGGGAGATTCATAAAGGACATTCACTCATGGATCCTCCCAATGAGGTTGTGGAGGATCTACGATCCATCTGTGGGAGGGTGGAGTGTTAAAAATTTTAACATGAATATTAATAATTAGATCTTCGATTTTTTATGATCCACAATAACAAAATAATAACAATTAGAAAATGTACCTCCTTCTATTCCAGTTTGATAAAGAATCTAACTTGACTATGAGATAAGAATCACCCTAATAACTTAGTCTCCTAAGTATGTCTCCCAATGGCTAGAGACACTCTAATATTATAGTTGTGAATCCTTTAACCCATCTCAGTACTATTTATAGATATATGACCATCAAGAAATCTAAGACTTTAAGTGTGACTATAATTAGAAATATAGAGTTTTAATCATATCTTTCAGGAATTTTCTTATCCCATTATTACTCATCTATTAACTGATAAGTTTTGAGCTATTCCAAACTCTAGTAAGATGGGTGTGTGGGACACAGAGTTTAAATAAAACTCTTGCATTCTCCCACTTAGCCCATATGCCCATAAAAAAATATTTTCCATTCATGGGTTTATTAGAAGAAATTAACCATACTGCGCAAATTCATTTTCTAAAACCTTTAAAGCTCAAAATATATTACATGAGTTCTGCAATATCAATGTCAAACTGGCTATCAATATGAGTTATGGTGGTCATCTGTTATATGATCAATAAATTCCCTTCTATGTACTACAACACCAGTAACTTAATTCAACACGATTTTTAATTGGGACAATTAAGGCTAATACTATAATGCCTTGAGTTCCAATTCATGTCTATTGTAGGCATTATCTTGTCATCATTTATCCACAACATTTAATGTACATATAAAATGGAAAGACAAAAAAACATAAACAAATAGAATAGATATCTTTCAATGTCCAGTAACAAAATACTCAGCATATCAATAATCTCTTTAACATGTTCATATCATGGGTATAAGCATATGACCCATCTTTTCAACATTTCCTTTAAAGTATAATCATTAACACACTATTGTTATGGACATATTTGTTTCTGTACTTTTTCCTCAACCCTTAGGTATTTAATTTTTCATTAAATAATTATCATTCGGAGAAAAATATTCTAAGGAATTTTTGCAATACTTTCTTAGCGGCTTGGCTATAAGTCGATAAATCCAAGTCCTAAAATAAATTTCATCTGTTAGATACCATATATTGTGGCCTCAAAGCATACCATAAACTTAGTCCCTATTGCACATGAAGCAGTAAGAGATTTGACTCATACTTTTTCATAAAATAATTCTACTAGATAGCAAAATGCATAACCATAATTGTATTTTCCATCATTAGAGTAATCCCACAAAATAGGGTCTAAATATCCAATTACCTTAAAAGTATCAGTTCTTCTTAAGACAATAATATAGTCTTTAATTTTTTGCAAATAACCTTGCACTATTTTCACAGCTTTTGGGTCAAACATCTTTAGGTTACTTTGACAACAACCAAGAATGCCAACCAAAAAACTAATATTCAACCTTATATAAGTTTGTGCAATCATCAGATTTATTATAACAATTATATACACAATTTCCTTAACAAGCTAATCAATTCGAGGACATTATAAAATACTGAGCATGTCACATTTTATTTTTAAAGCATCTATTGAACAACAATTCTTCATGTAAAATCTTTCAAAATTCTATGCAACTATACTGAGACAATCCTAATAGTCATCGTCTGGTATCATAATTCAATCCCAATTATGAATGATGTCTCATTCATAAATTTCATTTTTAAAGTCATTTAGAGACATAACTTTAATGCCATACTGCAAACCATAATTCATACTTGCCAAAAGTCATATATATGCATGATCATAAATACAAATATACTCCCACTAGCTTACGAGTATATACATTAACAATAAATATTTTGGCAACTTCCAAAACAGTATTGGTATTATCAAATTTCAGATACAAATTTTTCAAAAAATTTGTTACCTCTTCTAAATAATTCTTTTATTCATTTCTTGTAAACTTCAGACTTTCACTCTATAATTTTTTTCACATCTATTTGATGTAACTTTAGACCATAATGAGTTACTAATGTCATAGTGATCCTTAATGAGTTCTTTCAGGTTTAACAGAAAATTTCTCTGAACAATGCTCATTTTTGAGTGAAATCCTTAATTGCAAGTCTAACTTTATATCGTTCAACATTACATTTAAAGTCAGGGTTTTGTCTCCAACACCCATTTACATTCGACTTTTTATAAATTTCAAACAATTTAGATGAGATTACATACTTTATATTAATTCATAGATTTCAATCACCCTTTTATGCATTGGTCTTTTATAAAATCACTTATTTCTATAATTTGTGAAAACATATGTGAGTCTTCATTTATTTCTATGTCAAATTCAAATTTTGAAAATACACCACGTAAACAAAAATCAAATATGTTCTGATATCTTCATGGCCAATTCTTCAGCTGTGTTTCCCTGATGAGGTAGATAATCATTTACTTTTTATTTCATGTTATCATTAAGATAATCATAACATGAACTATAAGCATTTTCGAAGTACAATAATGTACTTCACAACAATCGCATATCTAGTATCAATCATGAGGAATTTGACATTTCAATTTCTTAAAAATTCAAACTATGAATAGGTACAATACAACCTAATCATTTGGATCTCCCAGAGTAATGAGATATGTACTCATTAACTATTATATGATCCAACTTTTTTTCATTTGGATTGTAAAGTCTTACTTTAAATTGACTATTCATACATGTATATGCATTAAATCAAGTATCCTATCACTCTACAACTCAAAATAAGTCTTTGAGACTAAATACTAGGAACACAATTTAAGATATATATAATTGTCTTTAATAATTATATTACACATCTTTTCAAAAAGTTTAAAAAATAGGTTAGGGTTATGATCTGACTAATAATATTTTTCTTGGCACTTACAACTTCAATCTAATTCGATGATTTTCGCCTTTCCACCTAGCTGCATTTCCTCCATGAGAAGTACCTCAATAGTTTTTAATGGCTTGAGACTTCCCATGTAGTAGATAGATACATCCATACCATGAAAATCATTTATAAAAATAATAAAATACTTATATCTATCAAACACTTATATCTATCAAACATTATAGAGAAAATTGCGTTTATATGCATTATCTCAAAAATATCTCTATTCCTTGTATCACATTTTCTTGATATGTTTGATTTGTTTTTTTTTTATACAAATCAACACACATTTTGAGATTAGAAAATCTAAATGCGAAAAATAGTTTATATACCAATCTACAAGTTTTCTTGGGGATATTCTCTAAACTTTTATGTCACAAATAATGTTTCAAATTTCTATGCCACAAATTGTAAGAAATTTCATAAATTATTTTTCATTTGGTTCCGATACATGCCTCATGAGTGAAAAGGAAAAAACTTTTAACAAAAATACTATTATAAATGCAAATAAAAATTTTATTGGAAGGAAAAATGGAACAAATATAAATGATATTTTGAAACAATTTAAAAATTTAAACATTTGTGCTCGAGTTCAACCAATTAAATAAGTATCAACATTTATAGATTTTGATTTGAAACTTATACAGACAAAATAAATATAAACATTTGCACTCAAGTTCAATCTAAAAAGAATGTATAAACATGTATAAGATCTGATTCGAGACTTTGACAGAAAAAAAGTTTACCCTTCCTTGCAAATCATGTCTTATGCTTAGGGCACCTAAACCTTCATGTATCATTATTTCTTTTAAAATTCAATTGATACAATTCTTATATTTTTATCACCATCATTTCCTTCCTCTTCCAAAAGATACAAATAATTTTTCATACAAATTAACAAAATCAATCTAACAACCATGCAACCAACTCGTTCATATCTCATTACTTTAATGAAATAATAATATTTTTTTTAACGGAATAATAATACAACTTGAGTAAACCATTATGTACAAAACAAGAAGATTTCATGATTTCTATTCCTAAACTTCAAAGTTTGATATGTAATAATTAATTTCATCTTCTTAAGCATTATGCTTTTCTGACCCTAGGGGTGTTCATCTGAGTTTCGACTCGGGAACTCGGGTATACCAGGACCGAAACCCGGGTTTCAAACCCGGGCCAGAACTCGGGTGAATTCGGGTTCCAGGTTGTACCCGGATTGTTTTTATTTATTTTATAAAGCGTTTAGAAGCATAATTTTTTTTTTTTATAAAAATGCTATAATTAAAATGTTGAAAAGCATAATTTATGAGTCATCATTAAAAAGCATAATACTAACATTTTCCAGAATAATAAAAATAAAAAACTAAAATTCATGCAATCCACTACATATTACACTATTTTGTTATTTACACATTACATTACATTGCAAAATACAAAACTACAAGATATGAATTACAAAATAATTTAGGCAAGTAGCAACTTCAAGTGATATGACAGAGAGATCCTGCACATTTTGTAAGCAAAAAAGGTTAGTACAAAATTAGTAGACAAGGGGCTAATATAGAAAAAAGAAAAATACTAAAATGTGCAATGCAATTACAAAATCACAAAATTAGTACAAGATTAAATAATTATGTATAACTTTAATTATCACCATATTGAATAGAAATTAACATCTGTAGATTTCTAAGAATACCTTTATAAATAGTATTCTGTAAAACTTCTATCCTTTACACATATTTAGAATTGGCTATTGCAGGATGACTTGTCCCTTACTACTTAGAGAAGACAAACAGATATCAGCTACTGCTAGCTGAAAAATATTAGCGTTTAGAATTGGGTATCCGGGTTTTGAATAGGGCCAGGGAAAAACCCGGCCCGGATGAACAGTCTTACGTTTGATCTCTCACCACACTTGGACATGTTTATGCCAAGTAAACAAAGTTTCCCCTTCAAATTCAAGGTGATATTGCATTCCGTATCATATAAAGAAAGCAATTGAAAGTAAGACCCATGACACTGAAGTAAAGAAAACCAAATCAGGTTTACCACTAACTGGAACAAGAAGAAGCTAATGTTAGCTGAAAAATAGTGACAATTCACGGAAGGGAAAATGTCACAATTCAGACCCATGACACCGACAACCCCACCACCCAACTATTTTTACAAGACTTGTGGGATACAGACCACATTCTTCCTACCCAACAATCCAAGCTATGATGAGGCAATGCAAAATTGAACCAAAAAATAAAATTAATTAGTTACTAAATGTGGCAGCATAATAATGGCTCCTGAGTAATGCATATTAGTGAGCAAGGAGGCTCAATGCATCACATAAATGGCATTATCATAAAAGAAGGCATAAAGCAATGGAGTACCAAGGAAATTTTTGAACTTATTAGAGCATAAAGCAGTGAGTATCAAGCATAAAGTATAAAGAAAAGCAGAAGTTATATGCCCACGATCCAGATCTCACAAACCCAGTCCAGATCTTATAAGGAATTTAGGAGACTTTGTGGTTATGGATATTTTCACTCGTCTCCCTTCTAGGTCTCACAAATCCAGATCTAACCCATAAAAACACTACACAAAGATTACTCCATTCAAACATTCACATCAAAATAAACCCAAAATCAATAGAGAGAACAAAAACCAGTCTCAAAAAGTAAGCCAAGACCAGAAAAAATAGCAGATCTAGCAAAATATCAAAATGAAAAACTACATTTATGTTAAGAATAGCTAAGACTATAAACAACTAATTAACTTGTTAACTCTCTTAGCAGTGGCCATTAAAAAGACCTTAGGCCAAATGAGAAACTGTAATCTTCTGTAGAAAGGGAGCGTTATCTAAGCCATTTTACTGGCAAAATAACAAAAAAAATCCAGATCTATCAAACTAACAGCATATAATTTATACCCATGTTTAAAAAAAAAAATACCCAGATCTTACCTGAACAAAAGCTACACAAGCCGTAGCATTTCATCTTCGTCATTCCAAGGTATCTGACGACATGATATAGAGAGGGCGAGAAGAGAGAGAGATTGAGGGTGAAAAGAAACATCAGCAAATAAAATTGTCTTACTGTAACAAAATAGAACCAAATCGGAATAAGACGAACCCAAATCGCAGAGAACAAACCTTGGGTCACGAGAATGAGGCGAGTCGGCAACGACGATGATGGGGTGACGAGGATGAAGGGGTTTCTTCGTCGGCATTGGGGGAGGGAGGCTTGCATTTCTTCGTCAGCAATGAGGGAGGGAGGCTAGGGTTTCTTCGGAGAGAGAGAGAGAGAGAGAGAGAGAAGGGCGGGGGTTGGGGACCAAGACAAATCTGGATTTTAAAAAAGAAACCGTAGCTCCGTAAATAAAAAAGAAACCCGAGTACCGGGTTTAAAATTGGGGTTCCGGGTTTAAAACTCGGAACCCGGCCCGGCTATATCCGGGTTTAGTCATCCGAGTACCGGCTCAGATTAAATCCGGTCCGGATGAATAATCTTATCTGACCCTTACCACTATTCTCAATAATAATTGATGTTAGACTTAGAATAGATAAACCAAGGTCTAAAACTGTTAGTGTAAATTTGGCATGCTCATATTTCTCTAAACTAGAGCCCATTCTGTACAAGAAACCTTGTAAAGATATTCATATATTTACTGCAAGAAAAACATTTTAATCACATTAATGCTTAGAGTTCGACACTCACATATAGTAATAGAATTTAAACTATTATGGATGAATTAATAGTGTCATCATGATCCATCATTTGGGAGTGAACCCCAACACACAAAATGTTCTCTCTAATTTTAAATTCTGTGGATGAACTAGTTGTATCATCAGAATTCTCATTTGGGAGTAAACTTTGACATACAAAGTGTTTTCTCAAACCTTAAATTATGTGGATGAACTAGCTGTATCACCAAAATTCTCATTTGGGAATAAACTCTGGCATATAAATTGTTCACTCCAACTTTACTTTAATGAATGAACTAGTAATATCATCAAAATCATCCTTTGGGAGTAAATCTTGATACACAAAGTGTTATTACTAGTATTAAATTTTGTAGATAAACTAGTTGTATCATCAGAATTCTCCTTTGGGAGTAAACTCTAACATACAAATTATTCCGTCCACCTTACTTTGATGGATGAACTAGCAGTGTCATCAAAACCCTCATTTGGAAGTAGATCTTGTCACACAAATTGCTTACTTTAACATTAATTTGATGGATGAACTAGTAGTATCATCAAGACCCTTATTTGAGAGTAGATCTTGACACACAAATTGTTCACTCTAACTTTAATTTGATGGATGAACTAGTAGTGTCATCAAGACTCTCTTTTGGGAGTAGATTTTGACACATAAATTTGTTCACTCCATCATATCCACCTTACTATGGAGTTTAATGATTTTTCACCAAAGTTTAAGAAAGTCTTTTACCATTGGGCAACCAATATTTTCCTTAATTTTAGTGTAAATCATTTGTCCCATGATTGGATAAATAATTATATATGGTATAATAACAATAATTTAAATAAGAGTCAAAATAATTCATACATGTATATAATATTTAATAAAATTTAATACATGTATTTAACAATAATAACATGCATATAAATTTAATACAATTTAATACAAGTATATAACAATAATAACATACTTATAAATTTAATACATGTATATAACAATAATAACATGTATAGAAAATAAAATTTAATTAATATTATTTAATTTAAATTTTTTTAATAAAATAATAATATATTATTATTATTTTAATCTGACAGGTCCGAGTCTAAACCGGACTGGTCCAATAATCTGGGACGAGCCCGATTCATTTCAATGGGTTGGGCCTATTGTTCAAGCCCGATACCTTCCCTTTTTTTTTTTTTTAAATTCTCTTCTAGGCTGGGCCACAACAAGGACCCACTTCTTTTCTCTGATTGGGCCAAGGCCCAGGACCTTTACAAGTCAGAAGAAACCAGGTTTCCTTTCTTTCTTCTTCGGGTTGGGCCACAACAATGGCCCGTTACCTTTCTCTCGGGCTGAGCTAGAGCCCATGGCCCAAGGCCTTAGCCTTTTAGAAGAAAACCCAAGCTTTTCTTTCTTCTTCCCTCAGACTAAGTAGCAGCGCACCAATCTTCTACAGCCTTGAGCTGTTGCAGCTGCGAGCGTCGCCGGCAAGGAGGTGATGGGGCAAGGTGTCTCCGTCCTCCTTCCGCCGCCGACTCCTAACTTACTTTTCTTTTTTTTTTTTTTTTTTAATTTTTTAATTTTATTACAAGAAAAACGTCGTGCGCCACGACCAATGGGCTTTATAGCCCTCTTTCGCCATCTCAAAGGCGTCGCGGAGGAGATTTTGAGCCTCATTCCAACGCCGACAGCCCTCATCCATTACAAGTTCCATAATCCGGCAGGGGTAGCGCCCATTTAGGACTAGATAGCCCCTCTATGCCACCCCTTTACCGGCACGGTGACACGACCACCTTGCGCTGCACGCTGCTAATCCCCACGGCAGCCCCTTCCTCAACCACCAACATACATACAGGCGGTTCCTCAACTCAATTTCCTCCACCACCAACATACATACTGTGGTTCTTCAACTCAGTTTCTCCACCACAAACACGATATAATGAAAAAGGGAGAAAATAAGAAAAAAACTATAAATGGAAACACATACAACACTGCGTAATTCTTTAACGCATAATAGTTACCTAAAAAACCATTTTGTAAATTTATTTGTCAGACTGAAAGTACATAGAATTTTCAGTCGACCACAGCATGATAAAATCAATAGAGACATACATAGGCACATATAAAATTAAATAGTCATATATTTACTGTATATTTTATCGAGATCATAAAATATCTGTAACCTAGCTCTGATACCACATGTTAAAAATTTTAACATGAACATTAATAATCGGATCTTCAATTTTCTATGATCCACAATAACAAAATAATAACAGTTAGAAAACATTTTAATTTGATAAAGAGTCTGACCTGAGTATGAGATAAGGATTGCCCTAACAATTTAGCCTTCTAAGTGTCTCCTGATGGCAAGATGCACTTTAATGTTGTAGGTGAGAACCCTTTAACTCTTTAGTACTATTTATAGATTTCTGACCATCAAGAAATCTAAGACTTTAAGCCTAACTATAATTAGAGATATAGAGTTTTAATCTTATCTCTCAAAGTTTTCTTATCCCATTATAACTCATCTATTAACTGATAAGTTTTGAGCTATTCCAAACTCTAGTAAGATGGGTGTGTGGGACAACATAGTTTAAATAAAACTTTTACATGGAGATCCTCTACAAATCTAGACTCGTGATCCAACCCCTACCCATTTTGTCATAACATGGATCGACTTTGTACAAAAGTGAAAGGATTAATGAATCTGAAAATGCTCTAACCAATGTATTCATTAGAATACGTTTCGCAGAAGTTAAAAGAGGGGGATTTTTCATTCAAAATAGATTCCTAACAATATTTTCTAATTATACAATGTTTTCGAGTGGACACCTCAAGCTAGCATACAAATTTTCCCATTTGCTTGCGTATGATGAATCTTCCATTTTGCTTGGTACAACAAAGTGGAAACTACTTGATCTTTGACAATTTTCACATCCTTTTGATGTCTCCCCTAATGAGAGGAGCTCTATAATATGCTGGAATGGTTGCTGGAAGGAACACTTGCCTCACACCTTTTGCCTTTATGATGGGAAATATTGTGCTAGATGCACACGGGTAAAAATAAAGTTGATCATAATAGAGATTATAAGAGAAGCAGAATTATGATAGGAACTGACTAGGTTCTTGTCATTTGGTTTCTTTCTCTGTTAATGGCTTTGTTAACATTAAACAAGTTTTGAGAATGAGAGATGTGAATGTGTCTTTTCGGTAAATTCCATCCAAATAAGGTCATTGATATTGACCGCAATAAGAAGTGTACAGTAAACACATGAAGACAGAGAAAATCTTCAAGTTAGAACTGGAGTAAACTTTTAATTTACACCAGCCAATAAGATGCGGACACGTAAGAGACTCACATAATTACCGTGGGTGCGCACTGAGAGCATTTCTCCTTGTTTCTTTCTCATTCTCCAGAAGCTTCCCTTTCACTCTTGGTCTCTCTCTCATCACCACAAATCATGTCCCTCTCTCTCTCTCTCTCCCCACACAGATCCAGTTCCTCTAACACTCTCTCTCTCACTGACTTTGTTCGTAGGTAAAGCAGTCGAGGAGGTCGCGAGTCTCTCGCAGACTCTCTCTTTCTCATTCTCGCACTCTCTCTCTCTATCCAACGGAAGCAGTAGCCAAGATCTCTTCTCAACAGGTCGCAAGTCAAGACTCTACCAACTGCAGATGAAATAGGAGTGACTTTTCAAGATGAACCGTCGATTTCCCTCTTTAAAATAGAAATAGTCAAATCTGGGTTGATGATTCTCAACCTTCTTGTTGTGAACTCGTCGATTTTCTTCTTCTCAATTTGGAACCCATATCCTTAATTAATCTCTATAAGTGGTTTAATACTCGATTAAGGTTAATTTTAATACACTTTAACATTTTCTGAAAACTCAAATTTGCTTTCTGGAACCATCTCCCTGATTAACATTCTCTCTCTCTCTCTCTCTCTCTCTCTCTCTCTCTCTCTCTCTCTCTCTCTCTTTCTCTCTCTCTGTTTAGTTAGAATGGAAATGAGATGTGTGGAACCGACGTTGAGGACTAATTTTAGGAAGGAAATGACTGTAAAATCAAATCCCACAAGTGGTTTTCAAGGATTTGATGCCTAGGAATTGACAAAATGGCATGGGTTGTGATAACATAAAAACTAGTTTTTCTGTGGACAAACTCCTATACTTGTCTAATGAAGATGGGTTTGTAAAGGAAGAGCCAAGAAGAAGAGAAAGAAGATAAGGGCTTTGTCTCTGTTTCCCATCAGCTGGACCACCAAAATTCCAATACCAGCATCACTTTCTCTACCAAAGACGAGTTTGGCTCCAAACTCAACATTCCAACTTTCCTTTTCTTGAATTTTGCACTCCTTACCCATTCGAAAGTTTAACGAAAAAGTCTAAGAACGGATGACTGGAACTGGAAGTAAATGATGGTTTTAAACAAAGAAGCAAGGAAAGAAAAACAGAGGAAATTCTTGAGAAACCTTAACCCAGTTGTTCACGGATTGATTCTATGGTTCTGCCTTTTCATTTCACTTTAATCACATACTTATACTATTACATTGAGACTCACAAATTCATTGATTGAAATACAACTTCCCAAAAACAACTAACAACAGCAAACACTAATAATAGTAAACTAGAAAACTGAAGAGTTTCTCAAAAATATAAATTAATTTCAATACTCCTCCTTAATTTGTTTTTTCAGCAACTCCAAGCATTGATCTGAAGAATTAAAACTTGTCTTGAGGGAGTGCTTTTGTAAATATATTAGCAAGTTGTTCCTCTAATTTGCAGAACTTCAATGCAATTTCTCCATTTGATTCCACTTCACGCAAGAAATAATATTTGATTGCAATATGTTTAGTTCTACTATGCTGGACAGGATTCTTGGCAATTGTTATAGCTGATTTATTATCACAAAAAATTTCAGTAGATCCCAACTATTTTTCTCCCATATCTTCAAGTATTCTTCTCAACCAAATAGCTTGGTTTGCATAGCCTGTAGCTGCAACATACTCGGCTTCTGCAGTGGATTGTGCCACATTATTTTTCTTTTTTGAACTCCAGGAAAACATAGCTGATCCTAAACTGAATTAGTAGTCTGAAGTGCTTCTTAGATCATCACAAGAACCTGCCCAATCACTATCTATAAATCCTACCAATTTTGTATTTGATGTTTTCTTATACCAAATACCAAAGTTGATAGTTCCTTGTAGATACCTCAGAATTCTCTTGGTTGTTCCAAGATGAATTTGACTAGGACATTACATAAATCTTGAAAGTAAACTAGTGGCATATAGGATATCTGGTATGGTATTGCACAAATACGGCAAACTTCCCACAAGACTTCTATAAATCGATGGATCTACTTTCTTTCCACCATCATCCTTTTTCAATTTCTCATTGGGAATTAATGGAATAGTCACTGATTTGCAACCTGCCATGTTGAATCTTTTTAAAAGATCTTCAATGTATTTTCTTTGAGAACAGAAAATTCCCTCAGCCTCTTGACTCACTTCCATGCCTAGAAAATAATGCATATTTCCTAAGTCACTCATCTCAAAACTTGCCATTATTTCCCTTTTAAAATTTTCAATCATTTCAATGTTACTTCCTGTAAAAACCAGATCATCTACATAAAGGGATACAATGACTAGATCACCACTGTCTTGAGACTTTATGTACAGTGTAGGCTCACTTTTGCTCCTCCTGAAGCCTTGCTCAGAGAAATATTGATCAATTCTCCCATACCAGGCCCTTGGTGCCTGTTTTAATCCATATAAAGCCTTTTTCAGTTTATAGACTTTGCCTTCTTCCTTCTTAAACCCCTTGGGTTGATTCACATAGACCTCTTCTTCCAACACTCCATTTAGAAATGCTGATTTCACATCTACTTGTAATACTTTCCAACCTTTTTAAGCAGCAAGTGAAACCAAAGCTCTAATGGTATCCATCCTTGCAACAGGAGCAAATGTTTCATTATAATATATTCCAGGTTGCTGCACATACCCCTTAACAACCAACCTTGCTTTATGCTTTAAAATAGAACCATCATGATTCAATTTGGTCTTATAAATCCATTTTACTCCAATAACATCTTTGTTGGCAGGTAAAGAGACCAATTCCCAAGTTCCATTCTTCTCTATCATTCTTATTCTTCATTCATAACTCTCTGTCATACTTCCTTGATGTTGCTGCAAAATTGTCAGGCTCAAGTGTAACATAATTACAATGCTCATAAACGTCATTAAGAATTCTTGTTCTTCTTACTGGTGATTCAAGGGTTGATTCCTCTTCACTGTCATCAGAAAACACTCGAGTAGTTATGGAACTTCCAATTTGAATGTGCTAAACTTCACTTGCTTCAAGTTCAGCTTCTTATTCAACTGATGACTCCACTGATACTTCAACACTTTGTTGAATTACTTTTTCAGCTTCCCAGTCCCAAAATGCATCTTCATTGAACTTTACATCTCTGCTAACAATCAGTTTTCTAGTTTCCAAATAGTAAATTCGAAAACCCTTTGAAACTGAACTATAACCCACAAATACACCCTTTTCAGCTTTCTCCTCTAGCTTGGTTCTTTTTTGGGATGGAAGATGAACATAACATATACACCAAACACCCTTAAGAAACTTGCAAAGGGTTTTATTCCACTCCAAGCTTCATAAGGAGTCTGTTTCTCCACAACTTTAGTTGGTAATCTATTTAGTAGAAACACAACAATGTTTATTGCTTCACCCCAAAATTCCTTGGGTAGTTTCTTCTCATGCAACATGCTTCTAGCCATTTCCATTACAATTCTATTTTTTCTCTCAGATACTCCATTCTGTTGAGGTGAGTATGCCATAGACAACTGATGTTCTATGCCTTCAGATTCACAAGATTTTTCAAATTCTCTTGAGTTATACTCATTGCCTTGATCACTTCTTATTGTTTTGATCTTATAGCCTGACTGTTTTTCAACTAACAGTTTGAACTTCTTAAAGGTTCCAAAGAATTTTGATTTTTCTAGAAGGAAATAGACCCAAATCATTCTAGTAAAATCATCTATGAAAAGAATGAAATACCTGCTGTGATTTTGAGTTGAAGTCCTCATTGGTCCGCATATATCAATATGGACTAGTTGCAGCTTTTCCTTGGCTCTCCAACTTCTCTCTGATGGAAATGGATGTTTGTTTTGTTTTCCAACCATGCATCCTTCACAAACTGGTGTCTCCTTTTCTAAGAGAAGTAGGTCTGTTATCATTTCCTTTTGATGCATTAATCTTAGTGAATTAAGATTGTAGTGGCCAAATCTTTGATGCCACAATCTGGCTTCATCCACAGTTGCCACCATAGCTTTAGAAAAATTCTATTGAATAGGAAAGTTCCTACTTCTCCCCATTTTTATTTCAGCTAGCTCCATCTTATTCTTCTCATCATAAATTCTGCATAAGTTATTTTCAAAACTTAAGGAGCAACCATTTTCCATCATTTGGCTTGCACTCAACAGATTTTGATCAAGGGATGGAACCAACAATACATCCTTGATGAATTTTGTACCCTTTTTGGTCGAGATGGCCACTGTGCCTTTGCCTCTAGCTTTAACAAGTTCACCATTACCCATCTTAACTTTAGTTTTGATAGAAGTGTCCAAACCAGTGAAGATAGCCTCATCAGCTGCCATGTGATTGCTACATTAACAAGAGAGCTTGACATGCAAAAACAAATGCTCATTCTCCTCTTTTTCTTCTAAGTAGTTAGCTTGTTGATTGTTCTTGTATTTGCAATCCTTTTCCATATGCCCAAATTTTTTACAATTCCAACATTGTGGCTTCCCGACATGATAACAATTTTTTTCTAAATGGTTTGTCTTCTTGCAGATACCACAGGAAGGAAATTCGCCCATATTACTTTTCATCTTGCTTTCTTTTTTAACATGGTCAGAATTCTTGTAGTCCTTTTGAGGCTTCTTTTTGTAATCTTTTACTTTTCTATTTTTTAGATTCACTTTAGATTGAAATGCATGCTTTAAAGAACCATCATTCCTTCTAGCTAATCTTTGCTCATAAGCTTGAAGGGAACCCATCAACTCAATAACTGACAGAGTTTGTAAGTCCTTTGACTCTTCGATTGCTGCCACCATATGATCATATTTTTTAGGTAAACTAATCAAAAAATTTTGAACAATTCTTTGATCAGTCACCTCTTCACCATGAGCTCTCATTTGATTAACAATTTCAACTAATATGGAGCAATACTCTTTCACTTCTTCCGAGTCTTTCATCTTTAAATTTTTAAACTCTCTTCTAAAGTCTTGAAGTTGCATTTCCTTGAAATTCTAACTGTAGAATCTCCCATGCTCCCTTTGAAGTACTAGCCCTCATCAATCTTGGAAAGATTGATTCAGACACAGCCTGTTGTAGGATGAACAAAGCTTTTGCATCCTTGGTGATTTCTTGCTTTCTTTGAGTTGTGTCCGAGACTCCTTTTACTGGTATTGTCACCCCTTTTTCCACTACATCCCACAGATCTTGAGATAGGAAAAAAGTCTTCATTTTGATACTCCGATAATCATAGCTTTTTCCATTGAAGATAGGAACTAAAGTTGTTGCTCCAAAGGTACTCATTTTCGACCCTCAGATGAACCTGGTTAGCTCTGATGCCAATTGTTGGTTTTAAACAAAGAAACAAGCAAAGAAAAACAGAGGAAATTCTTGAGAAACCTCAACTCAATTGTTCACGGATTGATTCTATGGTTCTACCTTTTCATTTCACTTTAATCATATACTTATACTATTACATTGAGACTCACAAATTCATTGATTGAAATACAACTTCCCAAAAACAGCTAACAACAACAAACACTAATAATAGTAAATTAGAAAACTGAAGAGTTTCTCGAAAATATAAATTAACTTCAATAGTAAAGCCTTGTTTTATTTTTCATTCTCATATTATTCATTCATATTTTGAGGAGAGAGAGAGAGAGAGAGGGGGAAGAGAGGTATGAGGAGAGAGAAGGTCCCTACCAAAAGTCCTGATTGGGTGGTGTAAAAGGTGTAAATACACCAAATCCTACTTCCAGCCACTCCCATGAAGACAATAAGACCCAACATAAGTTAGAGGAAATATGAGTTGTCAAACCTCTCTCTTGTAATTGTAAATTTTGAGCCGAGCCTACTTGTACAAGTGTAGATTCCTCTTATCTCTATATCTCGAATCATTCTGCAACACATGCCATTCATGACCGTTAGACTCGTAACTCTATATGTGGCGATTAGATTCACGGCTTCATTCGTGACAATTAAATTCACGATTTTGACCATTCTTTTTTATTTCTACAAGGAGATGACTCCTCCGTAGAGTTAGAACACAGGACCCAATCCATGTATTTACCTTCCTATTGTATTTTTTTAACTTTACTTAATTTAATATTGCCCACCCATAAAAAAAGCCGATGTCGTTTCAAGTATGAAATTGAGATTTTTTATAGTTTGGGATGTAATTTAAAAAATGAGTGATAGTTTAATAAGAAATGATATTTGAAATCGTGAGTGCTCAAGTGCCGAATAATCATTTTGAAAAAATTGAGTAAATACGAGATCCATATGAAAAAATTTAATTTTTTAGTAATAGATCTCACTATTTTTTAAAAAAATTGCACGACGCTTACGTATTTCACGTTGTATATATCATTACTCTAGTTTTTTTTTTTTTTTTTATTTTATTGGATAACAGATATGTGAATATGTAAGTATTTCAACCAAAACCTCACCCTCCAAATATCAAATCACTACCAATACCAACTGCTACTTTTAAATTAACAAGTAGAATCTCAAACTATAACCATTTCTCAATTCAAGCCAAAATTATTTAATTCTTTTGGCAATTTGTGTCATCGGTTATTGTTTCATCATTAAGATTAATGAACATATATATGTATCATCAGTTAAAATTGTATATGCGACTTTCCAAATTTGATCCTCTGTGGTGTAAATTAATCCAAAAAAATATTAATTTAAGGGTATAAAATATAATGTTGTTAACCCAGTTCAGGTAAGCCTACTCGGATATACCTAGACCCGGGTGTGTAATGCTACCGGGCTACTCACCTGGGTTAACTCGAGTTATGACCCAGGACGATATCCGGACGAATCCGAATTTTTGAAACCTGGAGATCTTGATCTTTAGGTTGAATGCCCAAGTATTCAGATTTTGGAAAAAAAATAAAATAAAATAAAATCCTCTATTTACAAAGATTAGTGGAAAATATTTATTGTGCAGTAGGGTTAATGAGCTAGAATCAATCGTCATATGCTATTTTCATCATTCTCTTAGTTGAAATAGATGACTCTCTTGCAAATTAAGGGAATATTCTCTTATTTAACGATATTGGGCTCGTTTGTTTTCCGAGATGAGATGAGATGAGTTGAGATTAAAGTTAAAAAATTGAATAAAATATTGTTAGAATATATTTTTTAATATTATTGTTGTTTTGGGATTTGAAAAAGTTGAATTGTTTATTTTATTTTGTGTGGGGATTTGGAAAAGTTGTAATGATGAGGTGAGGTGAGATGAGATGTTTTTGAAAAACAAACAAGGCCTTATATGTCTTTTTCTGAAAATTTGGAGTTTTCCTCCTAACTAGTAGGGTACCCGAAAGTGAGAGGATTAATTAACAGATCTTTTGTCTTATTTATCATGGACCTTCGACCCACACGAGTTTAAGAATGGAAATGAAGGTTGAAGTTGTTTCTTTCTGAACATATATATGATGCATCTTGACATGGCCTAATGATCCTCTAGGTGAAGGACAGCTAATGCAGATCCAGACATAATCAAAAGATTCATAATATATATGCCTATATTCAAATATGATACGAACAAACACATTATAAATATGACTTTGCATTTGCTAATGCACACTATCATTAAAAAAATGATTGTGTCCTAAAAAGTTTGAACAAACACATTACAATATGATTATGTATTTGCAAATCTAACACACTGTTCATTTAAAAAAAAATAAACAACTTGCATTGTAACCACGCTCCCACTTTTCCTATCTCTGTCTCTGTCTCCTCTAACTCCCTTTTTTCCGTAGGGTAGTGATAAGCTTACTATCATATTACTACTCATTTATTATCTAAGTGTATTTTAATTTTTTTTATTTTTTATCATTTTTTTAAAGTATTTTTTTAACATCTTTAATCATTAAGAAAAAATTATAAAAATATATAATTTTATTAATATTTACTTTCTTAATCATTAAATAAAATTAAAAATTAAAAAAAAAATCAAATAAAAAATAATAATAATCCTATCATTATTATTTCCCGTAACTTCTTTCCATCTCCCCCTGCATACACACACACGAAATTAATTCCCTCTTTTCTCCTCCCATATTTTCCAAAATCCTTCACAACTTCTACCTAATATACTCCCACCCATTAATAGAGGCTTATCAGAATGCCCCAAATTGAAAACTTGTACCAGGAATCTCTCTCTCTCTCTCTCTCTCTCTCTCTCTCTCTCGCCACTTCTTTAATCAGTGGAGGCTAGTCGACAGCAAAAATCTTCACACGTGATCTCTACATCCGTCATTTTTATCTCTGAAGGGCCGAAGGGGTTTTACAGCAGATTCACTGCATGTTAAGGAGTAAGGAAATCAAGGTAAATTATGATTTTATTCATTTTTTAGAAATTAGTTTGACGATATATTGTCTGGAAATGGCCTAAATAGACTCTTATTAAGGATTTTTAGTTTTTTTAATCGTTAATGAGAAGATAAAACGTAACCATAAAGTTAGATTCATGGTATTTCTTTATGCTGAGAGCAGCAAAAAGAAAAATGTTAGTGTTGATGTCGTGTTTCGCAGTCTGAACAGTTCCGCAAAGCCCAAGCTCCTTGGTGCCTGCAACTAAGAAGAAAGAGAGGCTCCCGTGGCCTCCGAGGTCACTCCGATGCCTAAGTTAGTGCATAGTTCTCTGGTGGAGGAGAAGGAAATATAGAACAAAGTTGAATTGTTATGCAGATTGAATCGGGAGTCTCTCGTAGGAGGGTTCTCCCTTATTTATACCTAATTCGGGCCCTTACGTTGAGGGAGATCGTGGTGTGTCAAGCGTCAGGCCTGCCACCACTCATTCTCTGTTGCGCTAGTGGGTGTCAGTCTGCGGCCTAGCAGGAAATTGTGCCGTGCCAGTTGTCCTACGTCTGTCTGGCCTCCACTTCCCTGTCATGCCAGTTGGTGTCAGATCGCGGGCGAGCCGTCCTTGGCTCGTGGGACGTGCCGTCGTGCACCAGATTCCCTGACACCGATCGGGTTGGCTCGTGCCCTGGGGTCCTTGATTCTGGGACCGGGTGCATGCCGATGTAGTGCTCGTCCAACCTGGTGGTTAAGCTTGTTAATTCGCCAACCCCTAAAGCGTTCCTCCTGACCCTCCCGAGCCTTGAGTTGACAAACCGATCTTGATTGGGTCTGTGCTCACTTCCCGATACTCTCACCCCGGGCTCCCAACTTCCTCCCTTGGACGTATGATTTTGTATCTTGGGCCCCTCTGCAAGGTATTGCGTACTCGGTCTTTAATTCTGTTTCCTAGAGTCTTTAGCTCCCCTATTTCGGACCGGGCTTTGTGGTTGGGCTTTCCTAGGCTCGGGCCCTTCTGGGATGGGTCTCCTCTCACAGTTAGATATGCTATTTTGAGAAGGATTAAAAGGTGACTCTAGTAGTTGTAGTAATTGTTATACGGAGTAGTGAGCATTTTGTAAAGAAACACATAGTAGTATGGGCTGTGGGCTGTCCAGAGTTGTTAAGTAGTAAATTCTTTGAATCCTTAATTATTGAAGGTTACGTCAAAGCTTATGTATGGTTTGTATGATTTCGTTGTAATAGAGTTATGTAAATACTATTAAATTTAGAAGGGTTGTAATTCCTTTTTGGGTTTTGATATAGGCTATATATGGGTGATTATTTGGTATTTAAAAAACGTGTCAACTTTTGGTGAGCGGATGAGGTAAGTAACTTCTTCGTGAGTTCTAAATACTCTTGCTAATTTAAGATTTTGCACGTTGGACTCAAAATTTCTGTTTAATTACGTGCATCTTTTATGCTATTTTGGATATGCCTATGGGGAACTGTACAAATTTTGTGAATCGTACATGCTGGTCATACCTCAAATATTCCTATATGATTTCATGGAAATTTATTTTGTGAGTGAAGTGATTATCTGTGTACCCATGACGTTGGTATCTGTGTGTGTGTGTGTGTGTTATATTGATGCCTTTTGTGGCATCCATGATGTCTGTGTGGTATAAAATATCGTGATGTCTTGGTGGCACATTCATATTTCATTGACAGGCGGCCTCACAATTCAGTTCGTCACTATTTCATTAATAATCTAGTAAGTGTTAGCGTGTAACGTGGTTGTGGGAAGAGGAAGGTTTAATGGAATAGGCGGATGTCATATTATCGTGTGATTTGATGATAAGCAAGCCTTTCGGAAGTCTAGGACCATGGCAAAGCCAAGCACAGGGCCTTGACGGTCCACTGTTGTTCTTGAGGTGTTCATCAAACACGCTAGCATATGAAACACGAAGTCAAGAAGAACAAATCCATTGGGACATTGACTTCAATACCAAAATTGATAGCTTTCAGGGAAGTTGAAAAAGTTTGAGTTCATATTATAGTCAGTTTTTTTCTTTTGGCAAAATGAGAGGAAAAGTTATCGTTAAGAAATGTCCTAAATGATAAATCTAGAATCTGGTCAAATAAGCATAAGGAAATAGTCTAGGGATGACTAATTTGCATTCAAGCAAGCGTAGAGTGAATCGTAGAGAGATTCATGGAGGACATGCACTCTCGGATCCTCCCTACGAGGTTGTCGAGGATCTACGATCCATCCGTGGGAGGGTGGAGATCCTCTACAAGCCCTGACTCATGATCCAACCCCTACCCATTCTTTCATAAAATGGACGGATTTCTTGTACAGAGTCGAAAGGAATAATCAATCTGAAAATGCCCTAACCGTTGGATTCCAGAAGTTAAAATAGGGGACTTTTTCATTCAAAATAGATTCCTAACAACATTTTCTAATTGTACAATGTTCTCTAGTGGAAACCTCAAGCTAGCATACAAATTTCTCTGTTTGCTTGCTTATGATAAATCTTCCCTTTTGCTTGGCACAATGTACAAAACCGAAGCTACTTGATCTTTGTCAATTGTTCCCTCCTTTTCATGTCTTCTTTGATGGGAGGAGCTCTATAATATGCCGGAATGGTTGCTGGAAGGAACACCTGCCTCACTCCTTCTGCTTTGATGATGGGAAATATTATGCCAGACGCACACTGGAAAATATAAAGTTGATCACAATAGAGATTATAAGAGAAGAGAAATACAAGTATATTTTTCCCTATGTTAACTACACTGTCAGTTGGAATTGCGAGTACATTCCTTGCAATTAGAAGTCTATAATAATAGTAATAATAAAAATGATAGAAAAACTATATGCATGATTCAGTATTCCAATATAATAAACTAAAAATGATAGAAAAAGCACGGACCGAAATCAATCTAGCTGCAATCCACACGTGTTTCGGTGAGGGAAATGGCAATAGAAGACGACCAACACCATATGTTGCCACTGCAAGGAAGTGGAGGACTAAACTTAATGGACGAGGGTTCAGACCAGAGAGTACAGCCACCGGTCCTGTTGAAAATATGCCTCCAAGGCTTAAATAGTCAAAACATGCTTGGCGCATCTCCTTTCTAGCCGGATCAGGCGAAGCAGAAAACACCTTGTAGAGGGCACCAGCCAGAGTATTTATAGTAGACGCCACCGGCTGTAATAACAACATGTCAAGTTATATAACATGAAAGGTAGCAGTTGTTGGTTACAGAAGGATACCTCGACTTCCAACAATTCTTGGAGCCAAACATGACCACAGAATAATGCAATCCCAAAATCATATGCTCCAAAAATAGTTCACCATAAGATTTGAAATTTTATGTGACAATCCACCAAGTTGGTGTTCAAGACAATCAACGGAAACAACACTGGTTTCTAATGATTATCAATACCATTTTGCCATCCAAATGTTATTTGCACCAGACACAATTAATATTTCATAGTTGGAAGTTAACTATTCTTCACCATCCCTTTTGTTCTAGAGAGCTTACCTTGCGCAAGGTATAAAAGGATTCAAGATATTTGGACAATGAAGCAGCATCATTCAAGTTATCTAGTGGCTTAAGGAGATCTCGGAGTATGACAATGTCGGAAAGTGCCACAGTCATTCCACCGCCAGTTAAAGGATGGCGCATGTTGAAAGCATCACCCATTAAAAGGGCTCCAGGAGTAAGATGCGGATCCGCTGGCATGCTTCTATTTTGCATAGTTCTGATGTTTCCTTTGTCCACTGCAGATATGAAGTCATCACGAAGCTCTGGTGGAACCTGTGACACAAGTATTTTTATTAATTCCGAGGTGTAAGAGATATAGATGTTCTTCTTGAAGTCATAGTGGAATAACCATGAACAATAAAGAATAAAGGTCTGCCCATTCATCTGGGCTACGAACTTCGTAACCTAGGAGCATAAGCTGAAAAGATTAAATACCTGTGGAGCCACCACTGTTTTCAAATAGTTGGTCATTTCACCATTGGCAACAGAAGGCAATTTCTGACCAGGTACGTCAACCAAACAACGAACCTCGGTGCTACTGATTGGATAAAACAAGATGGGTGAAGGGTTCGACAAAATGACATGCCCATGATTTGCAAATGGAAGTTGACAGTTCTCTAAGACTAATCCAATAAAACAAGAGGGCACCTCCACCTGTTAAAAAAAATAATATTTTGCTATAAGTCTCAGTAGACTGGAGTAAGAACTGAAATACCAAACTCTTGAGAAATAGATGTTATGCATAAGACAGCCATTTTTCGACACAATTCAAAAACCACACCAAGCAAACTATTAGTACTAGATAGTTTCAAGATGACAGCCTCACCTTAGGGTTACATAGAGAGCGACGCAGATTTGAGAAGCAACCATCACACACTATTGTAAGAGGAGCATAAGCTTTATGTTCTAGACCATCCTTAGTTTTGTACTGAATCCCCCTAACAGTCCCGTCTTCTTCAAGGAGGGATGTTACTGTACCTTGTTGTAATCGCACGCTGAACAGAAGATTGAACATTAAGTCCAGGAATGCAAAAATGAAGACGTGTTGAGTACAGTGCTAAAACAAAATGAATCCAGGAAACCAGAACATTGCAAGTAAGAATGCGAGAAAGTTACTTCAGAAGAGTAGCTGCTTTTTTTCTCATTCTTTGTATAAAACGCCCATTGTGGAAGCTTCTTCCAGCCACGTTTGAATGAAATTTCTCCAGAGGATACGACATTCTAGCATTTTTTCCATCCTTGAAGAGAGCATATCCATGCACTCGCTGAGCATCAATTTCTTCAACGCAGTCTGATATGAATGTACAATTATGTAAAAATTCTTCTAAATCATTTTAATTTCTAAGAGACCGTAAGCGGTAAACTACAACAATGATGTTGACTTTAATGCATACCTTCAAGGCCCAATTCAATTAATTTCAGGTATCCTCCAGGCTGGAGAAGTTCGCCAACCATTCGGTCGGGCTCTGTCAAGTCTCTTTCGATCACATGAACCCGTCTTCCATCCTACATTTAGAGGCAAAATAAATGGGATTCCACTTGAAAATCTTTGCAACAATTGAAAAAGGAAATAAAACAATAATTTAAAGCTAAAGGGTAATTCAATCATGGGTGAAATTGCATGTGAAGTAGGCAAGGTTAGACCCAAAAACTCGGTACACATTTCTACAACAAACACTACGGGGCTAGCTCATCCCATGCTAGTAAATCATGGGGCATAATTGAGACTTAGCTGCCGTTAACACGCAGCTGTTTTTAAGCCTACAAGTAGATCGAAAACTCCATAAGAATACATCTCAATACACCCAATAGGTGATTGTGACCTCCTCAAGCATTAAGTCAAATATACAAACCCATTTAATTAAATTGTCTAACAAAATTTTGAAATTATAATTCCACATGAGACAACAAGCCACCACCCTCGGTATTCATAAATATTCCTTAGTACAATAAAACAATACAAAAATGATAAAATAAAAAAAGTCCCAACACACCATAAACTTTTTCAATGCCAAGTGTATAACAGAGTCAAAGTGTGAAAACTGTAGTTTCCAGAATCACTGATTTTATGATACAATAACTTCCAAAACATCAATTTTCTCAACCACGGAAAAAGAATAAAAGTAAAAATGACAAAATATTAAAACCTTTGTTTTTCTTTCATGAGAGAAAAAACATACCCTGCCGAGGGCGTAAGCGAGGGCAGAGCCGGCAACACCGGCGCCGACGATGATGACTTCAGCGTCAGAGACGTCCATGGGACGGCATTCTTCGTCGGTGAAGCTCCTGTGGGCGCATTCTTTTGGGAAATCCTTGTTCTTCAACTTTCTTTTGTTGGCATTGCAACAGAGAGTGTAGAGAAGAAAGAACCCGAACAGGGAGCCAAAAAAAGTCCAAAGTACTTGTTGATCAATCGACACCATTGTCGTCCTAGGCACGAAACGATGATACCCAGATGAAGAAGAACCAATGCGTTGGTATCAAACACTCGGTTCTTGCCTCAACCTCTCCAGCAATACCAGTTCCTGTTTTGGTTCTTTTGGGCGTTATTGGTGCCGACGCAGGGGATTTTTTACGTAGGAGGAGAGAGATTGTGGAAGCCCTTTGGATATTGAAATGTTGATTGTGGTGTGAATGGTGAGGACTGAGGAGGGAGTGCGGGTGCTTTTGTAGGAGCAAGCTGCTGGCCGCGAATGAGAGTTGGGATTGTGGTGGTGGGTGAGGGAGAACTGACTAGGTTCTTGTCATTTTGGTTTCTTTCTTTGTTAATAGCTTTGTTAATATTAAAAAAGTTTTGAGAATGAGAGATGGGAATGTCGTCTTTTCGGTAAATGCCATCCAAATAAGGTCGTTGATATTGACCGCAACAAGAAGTGTTCGGTAAACACAAATCAAGATAATAAGACAGAACATAAGTAAGAGGAAATATGAGTTAGTTGGGTTGTGGTCTCCGACCAACTTTTTTTATTTATTAAATGAACCATGTTGTCAAGCCTCTCTCTTGTAATTGTAAACTTTTGAGCCTACTTGTACAAGTGTGCGGTAAACACAAACTAACATAATAAGACACACATAAGTATGAGAGGAACATGTGTTAGTTGAGTTGTGGTCTCTATTTTTTTTAATTTTTTTTTTCCTACACATAAAATATGATTTCTACTCCTTTTTATTTCTACAAGGAGAAAACACCTTGTTGGGTTAAAACTCTGGTGCTCATTATTCCCTTTATTGCTAAAGGGGAGACAATATCAATTAAACAATAAAATTGCGTTTAGATGTTGAATTGAGTTGAGTTGAGATGATAAAATATTGTTAAAATATTATTTTTTAATATTATTATTATTTTGAGATTTAAAAAAGTTAAATAGTTTATTATATTTTGTATTGAAATTTAAAAAAATTATAATGATGAATTAAGATGAGTTTAGAAACCAAACAAAACCTATCAACCGGTACTTACCACGAACTTAATCTCATGCTAATTTTCACTCCTCTTCTATTGTAATTTTAACTTTAGTTAATTTAATATGCCCACCCGTTAAAAGGAACCATGTAGTTTGAAGTATGAAATTTTTTATTTTTATAGTTTCAAATCTAATTTAAGAAATTAGTGATAATTTAAAAGCAATAAATATTGAACATTTTATTTTATTTTATTAGATAAAGGGGAGGTGCATACGCAAGTGTTCCAACCAAAATCTAAATTCAATTGAAAATAATTTTAGGTTTAAAATTATTTTATGTTTAAAATCTTCAATGATTCCTCTGAGGATAAGGATATTGATTCAATTGAAAATAATTTTCAAAATGATTTTAAACCTAAAATTGCCAGATTCTCTTCAAAAGGACCAAAACCAATGAGTATGACGAAGAACTGGTATTCCAGGCCTACTCCTCCTGATTTACAGTTTGAAGAAAAAGTTTTTCAAAACCAATCTTCTTACTCTGCTAACAAAGTTTACGAATGGAATATTGATGGTTTCTCTGAACAAGAAATCCTTAATACCATGAGTAAAATGTCTTTAGTAGCAAGTGCTTATGTTAACAACAATATCAGACAGCCTGATATTGTAATTATTTTAACCCAAGGATTTTCTGGTGTTTTAAAACATTGGTGGGACAAACATCTAACCAATGAAACCAAGGAAACCATTCAGAACGCTGTTAGACGTAATGAAGAAGGGTTACCTATTTTTTATGAGACTATTGGTATGACACATCCTGATGGTGTCAATACTTTGATTTACACTATTTTAAAACACTTTATTGGCACACCATCCAACATAACTAGTCGCGTAAGTGACCAGTTAAATAATCTTCGATGTCATCAGATGTCAGATTATAGATGGTACCAAGATATTTTTATTTCTCGAGTAATGCTTCGTGACGACAGTCAAAAGCCTTACTGGAAAGAGAAGTTCATTGATGGCTTACCTCGATTATTTGCTTATAAAGTAAAGGAAGAACTTACTGATACCTCTGGGTTCCTCAATTACGAAAATTACACCTATGGTGATATTTTCAGTGTAATTAAGAAACTTGGTATTAGTATGTGTAATGATCAAATAATGCTTCGTGAACAGATGAGAAATAGTAAGAAAGCCAAATATGAAATGGGAACTTTTTGTGAACAATTTGGCCTTCCTAGTATTGCTCCATCTAAAAGAAAACATAAAATTTCTAAACCTCATGGTAGTTTTAGGAGAAAATCCCATGATGAATTTTACAAGAAAACTTATAAAAAACCATTTTCTAAGAAATCTGCAGAGAAAAAGAATTTTAAAAATCCAAAAGATTTTTCAGGAAAATGTTTTAAATGTGGCAAGGCTGGGCATTTTGCAGATAAATGTCCCAAGAAAGCCCAAAAAATTAAAAAGAAGCTTAGTCAGTTGGATATTGGTAACCATGATAAAGAAGAACTATTTCGACTCCTAGAAATAGACTCGTCTTCATCATCGGATACCCTTGAGCTCAGTTCTAGTGATTCCGAATATCACTCTGACACTGAGACTCTTGAGCCTTCTGATCCAAAGCTGGGTTGCAATTGTAATTCTACTTGTTGTAAGGCTCCTAGTAAGACAATCAATGTCTTAACTAAGTCCGAAGAACAAGAAAACCTTTTGCTAACCCTTATTTCACAAATTACCAATCCTGAGCTTAAAGAAAAATATCTTCTAAAGCTAAAGAAGACGATGGTTCGTCAAGAACCAGAAACTTCTAGACAAAGGATTAATTTCCAAGAAACCTTGGAAAGATTTCAAAAGAAAAAACCCAAGGATATTTTTACTTCTGATTTACAACATGAAATAAATTCTGTTAAAAAAGAACTTGTTGAACTCAGATCTGAAGTTAACAACCTCAAATTTGAAAATGAAGTTTTAAAACAAGAATTTTTATTACTCAAAATTGATAAACAACTTGATCATGATATTCCTTCAGATAATGAGCAAACAGATGAGGCTAGTTCTAGCCAACAAGAGAACAACCAAATTTATTTGATTAGACACACTATTCCTCCAAAATGGTTTTCACGAGTTACTATTGTTATTGCTCATGTTTTCTAATTTTCTGTTGTTGCTATGATTGATTCCGGATCAGACCTGAATTGCATTCAGGAAGGACTCATCCCTAGCAAATATTTTGAAAAATCCATAGAAAGATTATTCTCGGCAAATGGATCAAAGATGACCATTAATTATGAGCTCAATAATGCTCATGTTTGCCAGGATAATGTTTGTTTTCGGATTCCTTCTGTTTTAGTCAAAAACATGTCTGACAAAGTGATTTTGGGAATCCCTTTCATTTCTTCTTTATATCCTTTCATGACTGAAAAAGACGGTATCACTACCGATCATTTTGGTCAAAAGGTAAAATTTCACTTTGCTTCTCGTTTTGAGATTGATTCAGATAAGAGTAAGAAATCTTTGCTTTTAGCAAAAGAAAAACATTTGAATTTCCTCCAATAGGAAATTAAATACAAAAGGATTTCTTGTTCAGAGAAACCATCAATATTCCATTCGTAAACTTTGTCAGCAGAGTAAGAAGATTGGTTTTGAAAAACTTTTTCTTGTTCAGAGAAACCATCAATATTCCATTCGTAAACTTTGTCAGCAGAGTAAGAAGATTGGTTTTGAAAAACTTTTTCTTCAAACTGTAAATCAGGAGGAGTAGGCCTGGAATACCAGTTCTTCGTCAGACTCATTGGTTTGGGTCCTTTTGAAGAGAATCTGGCAATTTTAGGTTTAAAATCATTTTGAAAATTATTTTCAATTGAATCAATATCCTTATCCTCAGAGGAATCATTGTCAGATGATTCTTCTGTGGATTCAACAAGAACATTTTCCTTGCCATTGCTATTTAAAGCGCTGGTAGAAGGTTGTTCTTTTTTGAGATCAGCAATCATCTGATCTATCTTTTCCAAAGTTTTGGCCTGAGGATTTTTTAAATCAATTTTTGGCCTTTCTTCTGGTAAGATAATCAGAGGTTTTTCAATCTTTTTCTTTGGCTGATCTTTAGGGAAAACCAAAGGATACTCATTTTTGAAAACAGGATTTGAAGTAAAAACTGGCTTCTCAACCTTTTCTTCAATTCTATCTAACTGTTCTCCGATCGTATGAAGAGCAACATTCGCAAAATTATTTTGAGAGATAATCTTTTTTGCTTCTTTAAGAATCTTGTCCTTTTCTGGATCTTTTGAAACAATGTCAGAAAGTTTGAAAGGAGAAGCAATTACTTCTAATCCTTTAACAGGAATAACAATAGTCTCCAAAGGAGGGTGACTAGTCTGGATGACAGTCCTTCCTTCTTCCTTGACAAAATCATTTTTAACAACATTTAAAGAATTTTTTGAAACATAGGTGTTTTCTGCAAAGTCTAGAAGAGAAATATGCTTCTGGAGCTTATTCATCTCTTCTTTCCATTTGCGTTTAACACGTTGTTTTTCTAAATCTGAAAATTTTGCAACATAGGCTTTTCGCCTTTGTTTGTTTTCAGAAGAAGCAAAATCTTTTAGTAAAGCAGGTAAATCAATTTCAAATGGTTTGTTTAAAACATTTAAACTATGATGAATGGGTGCAACAGGGGCTTGCATATCTGAAGCTGTTGGTGACATGGAAGAGTTATCTTCTTTGTCAGCTTTCTCATTTATGTTCTGGTCTTTAGAAGATCCAGCACCACCTTGTGCAGTGTAAAAAGCAGAAGTAACCTGAGAGGACGTGGATTGTCCTTTCAGTTTCAAAGCAGGTTTTTTGGGTTGAACTGTTCTTACTGAATCTTCAAGAAATTGATGGAGTTTGATATCATTTTTTGGATTGTTTTGAACAGGATCAACAAAACTAGATCTGGAACCAGCAAAAAAATTTCTTCTTCTACTAGAGGTTTCAGACTTATCAAAAGAAATTTTAACAGTTCCATCTAAATATTGTTGGATGATATCAGCATGAGCATCCGGAACAATATTTCTTGGAGGAGGAGGAATTTCTTGGTCCAAAATCCATTCAGTGGGAAGGGTTATATCTTCCCAATAAATCCTTTTTGAAATTTTGATATCAACATCTGAGGAAGTACTTTGGATCAGTAAAGTATTTTTTCCAGATGGTTTTGTAATAGCTTTTGGATCTAAATTCGTTTTTAAAAGACGATAATAAATCCGAAAAATCAAGGCAAGTGGTTTACTTCCTTCAAGCATTTGATAGCCAGAAGTTAAAACATTTAAAATTAAACATTTCAAAATGTGTTTGTCAGTTAAACACAAAGTGAGATTTGGAAAACAATCAAAATGAACTGGTCATTCCGAAAGGGAGGATTGAATCATTCCGAGAATGCTATCCTCAAAATTGAGGAATCTGCCATCTCGTAAACAAAAAAGAACAGAGGCGTTGATGCCTAACCTTGTTAAAGGCTTAGCAGCAACTTGAACAGAACCTATGTGAATATATTTATATCCCATGTTTTGATATTTTTGAATTTCTTTTTCTGCGAAAAGAAAACATTTTTCTTGGGATCTAGATATACTGTAGGTTTGTTCGACTGTTCGAACATTCAAGGTTTTCAAAAAAGTATTTTTTAACCAAGTAGTTTGGTAAATAGAAGAGGGATCAATTTCTGGGATCTTCCACGATCTCAGATTAGGAGATAGCTCTTCTCCATTAGAGCAATCTTCTTCATTAATTATGTCAGGAGGCAGGGCCGACCTGGAACTAATTGAGGAATTACTCCTCCACATTCTAACTGGTTTTGATCCTAATCTACAGGGAAGGTTGCATCTCGAAGAGGCTGCGAACTTACCGTTTGTGGGACTACCCTCAAGAACCACTATCTGCCCAGACGCCTACCCGGTTTTGATAGGGACTTACCCGGATTCCTTACTCTATCCCAGACCCGATCCTGGACCACCTAGTGCAGAAACTCCCGCACCCGGTAGAAAATGATCAAAACAAGATAGAAAATGAAAAAGTAATGTGCAACAATTAGATAGCAGAGTAGGCTCTGATACCATTAACAGCAGAAGCGCGCGTTCAGAGAGAGAGAGAGGGGGACAGAAGAAGAAGAGAAGGAAAGGAGAATATGATAAGAAAGCACAATTAAATATAGGCGGTTAGACCGACCATATGCATGTATGCAAAACAAAGTAAAGTATATGAATAGAATATCATTAACATAAATGATATTGAAATTATAATAAGAAAAGCAGGTAGTGCAGATTTGCACTTACAATAGTTGAAATAGGGTGAGAGTAAATAAGGGAAAGGAGAAAGAGGCGAGAGAACTTTGGTAGACTCTGAAGGACTCTCCTGGACTCTGCCTTATTCTGAAGCAAGGTTCTCCTTTTATAATGTAAGGAGTTCTTGTTTACAATCATTAAAGTGAAATAGTAAAAGCAAGTCCGTGAGTGAACAGTGGGTACTGTTTAAGCACGGGATAAACAATTCTGTCAGCTTTATGTCTTTAGCTGTCTGTTGACTGCTTTCGGCATGTGGCGACAGTGGGAATCATCATTATGTCGGTTTGTGTCTTTTGCTGATGCTTTCAGCACAAAACGTCAGAAATTGAAAGAGGGCTTGGCTCGGGGCTCGATCAGTCTTGAGAGAGACGGTCAGCCTTTACCTTTCCCTGGCAGTTTGAAGAGCTCGATCAATCTTGAGAGACGGTCAGTCTTCAAAATTAATCTTGATCAATCATCAGATAGCCTTGGAGTATCTGGTGAATCATGACCAAAGAAATTATATGGATAATTAATAGAATTCTCTGAAGATGCTTCTGAGTTTTTATCTTCGTCAGAATCATTTTCAAGAGATTTCTTTAACAATTGAACTAGGTCCCGTTTAGAGAGTTCTTCAAGAACATTCTTCTTCTTGGAGGAACTTTTCTTGGAGGAAGTGGCGGTGGCCTTTCCTTTTTGGGAAGTAGTTGGTGAAGTAGGAGCCTGGATTTGTGGATATCCAGTTGAAACAAGAGAACCATATGTAATTTGTGGGAATTCCTTCTTGTCCTGCAAATCTGGAGCAGTCTGAGAGAAGTCTCTAATTACATGTTCAATAATTTGTTGGGTATAGGCAAACCTATCCCACCATTTTGTGCAACAATAGCGAACCAAAATATCAGCATGTCTTTCATAAGTCCATTTCATTATCCAGGGTACTTTGTATCTCTGGCAAAAATGGAGGATGTAGGGAAATTTTTGCATATGCCGATCAATTTTTGGATTTGCAAAGGTGCAATAAGATTTGAAGGCTCGGATGAGCTCATCAGGAAAATTTTCAGGAATAGGTCCAAATTGGTCCCACCATCTGAGGAACCAGTATGAGAGATTTCCTTTAAATTTTTTGTCAAAATTAAGAAACCATGAATGACTCATATCTGGGAGCTGGAAAAACATGAATCGATTCCAAGCAGAGATATAGTCATAATAATTGAAAGTAGTGTCTGTTTTGGCCAGTCGTTTAGGAGTGGATGGGTTTGTTCCCCATTCTTCCTCATTAATGACATGGAGAATATAGGCACTGTGAAAAATCAATTTTTTGGGATCAGTCTTATCATAAATTGGCTTTATGATAATTGAATCAGTTAGGATTAAGATGCTGGAATAGAACTGGAGATTCTTGGAGGAATCTTCAGGGATCCAGTGAAATCCTGGAGGAAAATAGGAAGAAGCAATTTTGAATGGATCTGTCTGGCCAGATCTATTCGGTTCAATGTAAAAAAGGTGAACAGGGTTTACCTTTTTTATGTACACAGCTTTTCCTTTTGGGAGGAAATACTGCGTAGTAGAAGCAGAAGGGGAAGTAGTTTTAGACGCAATTGCCTTGGCATAGGGGTCAAAACTACTAACAAGTGTTGAAGCAAAAGTAGGTGGTTGAATCACTTTACCAAGAGGGGTAAACCTATTGGCAATTTGTAAACTGTTTGAAGTAGGGGTTGAAACAGTCTCATTCTTGATATTTTTCTTATCAGGAATTGGAGGAGGAGGAGGAGCAGGTTGTTTATCTTTTCCCTTTTTCTTGCTCATCGTGAGGATTTCTGCAAGAATTCATGGGTAAGAAAATCAGGAATAGAATTTTGAGATCCTTTGATGTATTCAATATCAAAGTCAAAAATACTTAAAATAGATTGCCAACGTGCAAAAATATGTTTTGATGCAATGTTTTTAACATCTTTTTCTAAAACAAATTTAGCACTCATGCAATCAATTCGAACTAAAAACTTTTGATTAAGTAAATCAGATTGAAATTTAGAAATACATAATACTATTGCCAAAATTTCTTTTTTGATAGTACTATATTTTTCTTGTGCAGAATTCCAAATTCCAGAATGGAAGCGAACAATTTGTTCAGAGGAACCTGGTGAAACACATTGTTTCAGAATGCCACCATAACCAATGTCAGAGGCATCTGTTTGAACAATTTTAAATGAATCAGAAGTAGGGATACCAAGGCACGGAAGAGTTTTAACATGTGCTTTGATCTTCCTTACTAAATTAGTATGAACTTCTGTCCAAGGAGGAGGATTGGAAAGGAGTCGTTTGAACAAAGGACGACACTGTTTCCTCATATCCTTGTAGAAGTCAGCAACATAATTGAGAGATCCTAAGAACCTCTGCAGTTGATTTTTGTCAGTGATGACATTAGGAAATTTGTCAGCAAATTCAATGGCTCGTTGGATGGGCCTGATTTTGCCTTCAGAAATATCATAACCAAGGAATCTAATCTTGGTTTGGAATAATTTGATTTTTGTTGTCGAGACAACAAGACCATTGTGTCTAATGATGTCAAGAAACGAATTCAGGTGTTTCCAATGTTCATCAATAGACTTGGAAAAAACAAGGACATCGTCTATGTAGACAATGGTGAAAGCAGAGAACGAATTAAAAATATCGTTCATGATGTTTTGGAATTCACTAGGAGCATTTTTGAGACCGAAATGCATCACATTCCACTCAAAGTGACCAAAGGGGGTAACAAAAGCAGTCTTGTACCTATCTGACTCGGCTATTTGGATTTGCCAAAAACCGGACTTTAGGTCAAATTTGGAGAAGACTACAGCATCACTCAACCTATGAATTAAGTCATTTTTGTTGGGAATAGGGTACCTAATCCACTCTAAGACTTTATTCAAGGGTTTGTAATTGATAACTAGACGAGGGGTACCTCTCTCTAGTTCGGCATTTTTCTGAACATAAAAGGCTGAACAAGACCACGGAGATTTACTATCCCTAATGATCCCCTTTTGTTTTAATTCAGAAATTTCTTTTTTGCAATATTCCAAGGTCTGCTTGTTCATTTGAACAGAGGTGGCCTTTGTTGGAATATTTCTTTCATCAAAATCTTTAACGTATGGGAGAGAAACAATTATCCTCTTCCTTGTTGATTTCAAAAATTGAAGATTTTAACAAACGTCTTGTAAAGGATGTTTGTTCTGATTTGCCCAATGCCTTTTGGTATAGGAAGAAACACGGCTTCGTTTGGTTGATTAACTCATCTCAACTCATCTCAATTTATCATTACAATTTTTTCAAATTCCAACACAAAATATAATAAACAATTCAATTTTTTCAAATCTCAAAATAATAATAATATTAAAAAATAATATTCTAACAATATTTTATTATCTTAACTCAACTCAACTCAACTTACTTCAACATCCAAACACAAACCCTCCAAATATCAAGTCAGTCTCTTGTAGGTCTGTTTGTTCGGGCCGGGTTTTTTTCCAGCTTGATCCGGAACCCAATTATCCGGGTTCCGACCTGGAATAAATCCGGGCCGGTACCTGCATAGAAAAATCTAGGTACACCCTGTCCAGATACCAAGTTTTAAACCCAGTGCTCTCTTAGACCAATAGTCTCTGCCACTGGTTTCATCGTGATTATTTAACTATTACTCATTAATTATCTAAATATAATCAATATAAAATTGAATAAAATCGAAAGTATAATCTTATGGTAACCAAAAATTTTTGAAAATTTTTAAACTTATTAAAATCCAAATCTATAGATTTTGAAGTGGTATGACATGAGGCATTTAATTCGTATTTGCAATGCTAGGAGTCTCTGTTCCCTAATTAACTTAAGTCGGAATTGCCATTCAAACATAGATTCCTAAAACTTTTCAAACACCCACAGATATTGTCTTGTCCCTAAACAGTAAACTAGTTTAATCCTGTTGTCAAAATCACCGTGACAGCATGCCTAAGCATTAAGATTTCTTATGGTTTTTAAAATATTTTATTACATGCGGTTGTTCAATAACATTACTACTTTTAAATTAACAAGTAGAATCTCAAATTATCACCATTTTTCAATTTAAATCTTAAGTTTTTAAAAGAATTTGGCTATATATATCATCGGTTATTGTTTGATGGTTTAGACCGATGAACATATGTATCATCAATTAAAATTGATGTTATTTGAAGACATTTACACCACACATTCACATGGTATGATTTGATTTGTAAGATTCAAATTTTAATATTTATTTTCCAAATCAAATTATATCAAGTGGATTGTGTGTGGTGTAAAGATATTCAAATAAAATATTCTTAAAATTGTATATGCAAATTTCTAAATTTGATCATCTATGGTGTAAATTAATCTAAAAAACAATAGTGACTTGAGATTTTATCCTAATAATGTGACAAAATCCCAATCATTTTATTTGCAAATAGAATCTATGTAATAGAATACTTTGGGATCACAAGGGCTATATATATGTAACTACCTTCATTTGCAATTTAAATTATTAAAATTGAGGCATTACACTTTCAAAGTGTCAAGTTTTAACAGTTTGAGTATGTTGTATGTAACAACCAGGCTCAAGATCTGGCCTAGCCCGCAGAGAAGCCCAACCCACCAAAGACGTCGTTTTGGTAAATGGATTTCTTCTTCTCTTCCCTTTTTTTCCCCTTTCCCGACGATTTCTTTCTTTTTCCTTCCAGTTTTTATTTTCTTCTCCCCACTCCTAGTGCCCCCCACCCCCAATTTACACCTCTCCACAATTTTTCGTAGTCTCTCCGTGCCCCACCGTGCCCCCATTCCTCACAATTTTCTCTCTTATTTTGTGCTTCAGATCGAAACTTCCTCACCGGAATTTGACTGAACAACGTAAGCCCTTTCTCTCACCTTATCTCTCTCTCTCACTCTCACTCTCTCTCTCTCTCACTCTCTCTGCCCGTCCCTCTATCTCCTATGTAATGCCAACGCCCCTCTTTTTGTCATTAGTCTCTGCCTCGCCAGCTGGTAAGTCTCAATTGTCCATCTCTCTCTCTCTCTCTCTCTCTCTCTCTCTCTCTCTCTCTCTCTCTCTCTCTCTCATCCTAATATATATCTCACATTTTCTATTTCGGATCGGGTTCTGTTGCTCCTCTTGTTGTGTCATCGTTGTCCAGTTCTGTCATCCGACCTCGAGACCAAGCAGGTAAACTGGTATTCTCTACCTATCGACACACCTACCCACCTGTGTCAGTTTCAGGTACAAATGGTACTTCAAACTTGGAACGAGCATGAAGAAATAACGATACTCCCTCACTCTCTATTTTCCTCTCTCTAGCTATCCCTCTCTCTCTCTCTCGCTCATCATTCCGTTTTGTGTTGTAGTCCATCACTGCCACCATCTAAGCCCTGCCACACCATCACTCATGATGTCAAATTAAGCCACCGGTAAGTCCTCTCCATCTATCTCTCTCTCTTTCGATCTGTTTTCCCCTCTGTTTCTCTCTTGGTACTTTGATCTTGCCACCAAGCCGAGCCACCACATGCCTTCCATTCAAACCACTATGATCCAACAAGCTTCATCGCATGCATGGAGCCCTACTGCTCACCGCTCACCCCGTTCTGCTGTAGCCTACTTGGACTATTTCAACCCAAGGTAAACCTCATTTTCTGCAACAATATAGTTTCTAGATTGTTAGGCTTATGTTGTTGGGATTATGTCAAATACAGAAAGTGGTTGTGTTATTGGTGTTATAAAGATTGGAAAACCTAGGGAGCTTACTGGTTTGGGGGTAGTAATATTGCTTGACTAGTTCTAAGTGGAGGTTGGTGGGATGTTGTAGTTAACTTGGAATTTGGTATAAGAACATGGTTTTGAAAGCTGGTTGGCTGGATGGGTTACAGCCAACTCGTGAAAATGAGCCTTCTATAAGGAGTTTTGACTTGCTATGTCTTAGATGTGGAGTAGGATCATCAGGTCTCAAGTTTATTGTAACAGCCAACTAGAAATCTAATGGTGGGATTTCTTTAGGTTTTAGGGATCTCGTGAAAACTCCATAAGTTTTCACGAATCGACCAATCCCGTAGGTTTTAATCTGTTAGCATAGTTAGTGTTACCATTCACTATAGTACCAGAAGCACGATTTTATTTATTTGAGATAGTTAGAAGTATCAAAATGTCATATGGTCTGCGCCATTAGACTCAGTTAATTATTTAGAATTTTATGGCGTCATAATCTCATTTTCAGTTTTTGGACAAAACGCTTGTTCGAAAACGCATTTGGTTTATTTCAAGGCACTTGGGGTTGAATTTCGATAAAAGAATTGCACATTAGTTTAGTGTGTATATTTAAGATTTTACAGTGCAAAGTTTGTTTTTCACTTTCCCGAAGTGAATAATAACCTCAATAGTAGCACTTAGTGCAGTGTTTTCATAATCACAGTGTGGAATGTCCAATTAGGTTAGAAAAGTTTTATTTGACACTTGGAAAGATCTTAGCCATACTTGGTGAATAATATTGGACACTTGGCACCAAGAAGAACCATGAGATGGTTTGTAAAGGAATTAAGGTGTGACATCATGCCACCTAAGCAAAATTCTATTCCATCCAACCATCCAAATTGTGCCAAACCAAAAGGGTTTCAACCCTAGGGAAACCTTAAATGGTTGGAATTTAATTGAAATCTCAAAAGTTCAGTTGAAACTGAAACCCTAAACGATTTCCCCAAACCCTAAAGTTGGCCTCCAAATCCTATTTGACCCGATTTCAAGCATTTTGTTTAATCACGTGATTAAATCGTTTCCACATGCTATTAATTCCTCAAATTCATGTTATAACATCATTATCCAACCCTTTAAACCTTGAAAATTTTATTAAGCCAAGAAAATTTAGATTTGGGTTTGATAGCGTCTCAAACCCTAACCAAACCCTTTTAAATCCCAAATGAAGCCCACTTGTTTAAGGCCCATGAATTTTGGCCACCTTGGCAAAACTTCTTGAGGAAATTTCCACCCATCGATGTCAGATCAACCTATGCCCTCAACAGCCCTAAATAGTCCCTTGACGTGAGAGAAAAACCCACCTCATCACCCTCTTCCATACGGCAACAGCAGTAGCCCACTCCCCTACACTATTTTCACATATTATTTACCTAACCACCATACCTCAAAATTTCATACAACATCATACCTCCCTTTTCAAAATTACTTGAGGCATGCAAGTCACCGCTTCCCTCACTCACCACTGTTCACCCCCATTCTTGAAAAGAAACCCTTAGAAGCTCTCTCGAGTAGATTCCAGAGACTTTTTGCGTGACATTTTTGGAGCCTTTGTAAGTATCTTATCATAATGATTCCTTCATGAAAGTTGTTCTTCCTCAAGTTTCGTTTTTGTGGGTACCTCGTTTGTTTAATTTCATTATCACTTGGTCGGTCAAAACTTGTTTTAACCATGAAAAGATTATTCTGTGCGATAATCTGGATAGTGTGTTGTGTTTTGAGATTTTTGACAAAGCTAATAGACAAGTCTTGGTCCGAGATTTTTATGTAGTGTTGTTAGAATGTATATAGGAATTTGTTTTAGAGATTATTTGCATTATTAAAGCTTTTGAAGAAATATTTTCTCAGATCTAAAAACTTAGAAACTGAAAGAGGAAAAACAGTTTTTGTTTTAAGAAAATTTGAGTCTTTTGTGGTTTAATCTTACTCCAATGGCTATGATATTTTTATTTAATTATCCTAAGCTTTTTATATACATATTAAGATGTTATTTTGAATATTATTGATATTAGTTTCAAATATATGAATTTTTATGCAAGAGAATACTCGGTTGGGTCAAAAGTTTGATTTTTCCGGCTTGATCCATGTTTTGGTTTATTTTTAGCCATGTAATTTTAAGTTTAATGCATGGATATACTTTAGGACACATTTTTAAACTACTTGATGCTTTGTTTTGAAGATCTCATCATGGTATGCTGTTTGATCAAAACAAGTTGAGAAAATATTTTTGTTTTTGGCTAAGTGTTGGAGCCGAGTACTTCAAGTGAGATTTTATGATTTTTGGTTACTTTTATGTGTTAATTCAAAGCATGTTAGTTCTTAGGAATGTGTTATGAACACGTCAGAAGAAAGTTTTAGATTTTTGGAGTTCTTGGAAATGTTTTGAAATAGGTCAAACCTTGAGATTCAAGAGTTGGTATTTTAGTTAAAGAGTTTGGATCTTTTTACTAAAAAGTTTTGTGGGTATGAGAAGTAATATTTTATTGGATGTTTTAAGAATGTTTTTAAGCTTAATATAGGAGGATCTTTGTTGCAATATTTTTGGTTTGAGTATAAGTTTGAAGTTGGATAAAATTACAACAAAAATTAAGAGAAATGGCCATTAGAAGTTTCGGCCCTATCATGTTTTATATAGTTGTGTTTAGTTTCAATTTTTCTAAGTTGATATTTGAGTTTAGGACAAAATTTACATGAGGAATGTAAATTTTGGTGATTTTTTGAGTTATAATGTGAAACTGTTAAATTAGGGGTAAAATGATCATTTTTCCACATGTAGAGAGTAAAATGATAATTTTACTCTAAGTTAGTATTTCTTCATATTTCTAATTGTTAGTGATTAAGTTTCTAACATTTAAAACTCCTACTTACAGTTTCTCATGTTTCGTGTTTTGCCTCCTAAAACCCAACGATTACTGTAAGTTAGCTTCTAACTTACTATCAGATTACTATGTATGTGTACTGAGTAATGAAACTGTTGTTTATGTACTTATGTTATCCTATATATATGCTATGTTAAATCATGTATGTTTGTTATGCATGTTATATTCCGTCACGACCTATGTATATGTCACACTATTTATTCTATCATAAAATATTTGTTTGTTACATAATATATTCTATCATGTAATGTAATCTGTTAGACATTATGCCATGTCATGTAATGTATTCTGTTACACGCTATGCCATGTTATGTAATGTATTCTGTTACACGTTATGTCATGTCATGTAATGTTATATGTTACACGTTATATCATGTCACGTAATGCTTGTATACCTATGAACTGGCACGTACAATACGTGTATCCATGGCAAGTGCAGATACTTGTAAACTGGCACATATGATAACGCACTCACAACTGATACATATACCTATGATGTGATGCGATAATCGGTAGAGACATACGGCTCAAGGAAAATCATGTAGCACCTACATTTCACTTTTATTAATCATGCTTATTTATTGAAAAACATTCAAGTTCATATATTTCACGTTCATACTCATGTTATTTAACGTTTAGTTCAAGTTCAATTCATGTTCATTTCACGTTCAACTTTATATCATGTTTAAGTTCACGTCAGTTCAGTTCTTCTCATGTCAATTCATGTCATGTCACGTTTCAAGTTCAATCCATGCTCTGTTTAAGTCAGGTCAGTTTATGCCCTGTTATATATCAAGTCAAATCATGTTTATTTATGACTATGATTATGCATTCACGTCTTTACTGTCATGCCTGTATTTGTAAACTGTATATTAAGTTATCCATTAACTTACTGTGATTTGTAATCAAATCTCATCATGGTAGTCCCAACTACCATCCCCCGGAATGGTAGATCGTGTGTCAGGATTAGGAGATGCGGCAAATAATCGTCTGAAGGAGGTCGACTAAATAGCGACGGCACGACGCGAAGCCCATCAATTCGATGTTCCATTTCATCGATAGTTTTATGGTGTCCTTGACCGAGTTGTGCGAGCTACTCGATGGATTAGCGTAATAGTTACCTTAGTTTTACGTGTACTTAGGGAGCTCTGTCTCTAGTACTATTTATGTTACAGCCTTGTTGGACAAGTACTATAATATTTTGGATGCCAGTTATCATGTGAATTTCATAAAGTATGTTTACATTTTGGGATACATTACTTCTAGTACATAGTATTGCTAAAAAAAAGTATCAACTACGAATATTACATATTGTTATATGCATACTAGGTGCACCATATCCTTAATTGTTATGAACGGTGGCAGGTAACCTTGTGTTGCATGTCTCGATACTTTAGAGCCTGTCTGATCCCAAGCGGAATCTGGGATCGTCCCATTCATAGTTAATGAGGATCTACTTGGAGAGTTTTATGCAAATTTCCAACTTTATGGAATGAGACTTGTGTTTGGAAATGTATTGAAGATATGTGATTAGTCTTGAGAAAAGAGTTAAGCTACTCAACCGCCTACTGTTCATGCACTCCACACACCGTTTTTTTTTTTTTTTTTAAAATCAAAACGACTCATTTCTTACATTTGAAATGCTTTCCCAGAAACCCGCCCCCCCAAAAAAAATCCAAATTCAATTTCCCACCCACCCTCCACCATCACCTCTCCGCCACATTCTTGTTGCCGACATCATCACCATCTGTCACCGTCGACAAGGGTAAGAGAAGCCCAAAGAATGGTTTTTTTTTTTCTCTCTTTTCGTTTCCCACTAACTCTCCATTTCTATCATTACTTATTTTGTGTTAAATGAATCTGCAATTTTGTGTTTGTTGGATCTGTGTTATGTGGGTTTTTGGTGCTGATTTTTTGGGTATTTTCTCATACGAGAATGGCATCAACTGTCCACAGCACACATAAATTTTGTATACCATGCCACAAACGCATCTACTGTGATTTTTTGGAGATAATTTTGTATACGATTCACTGGTTTTTGGGTTGCTGATGTATACCAAGCTTCTCACCTTTTTTACTTTTAAAGACTGTCCGTCTTTGAAAAAACTGATATTAATTTGCTACGGAAGTGTTGAATAAAGAATTAAGCAGAAATAAATTAAAGCAATGGAAAAAATTATCGATTTGCTTTTTACAAAAGGTCTGTAGTCTAAGATCATGAAGCAAGCGGACAATTTATGATTGCAAGGCACGCCATCATTTTTGCCAAAAAGTATATAGTTTGTGTAAGCTTTGAAGCTTTGTAAGCTTGTATATTTGGGGAAGTCAAACCTATGCTACCAGAAATGGAATGGTTCCAACCTTTGGTCTGATGGTCCTACTCATGAGTATGGATGTTTTTTATGTTCTGTAATCAAAGAGTCCCCAGATGTGTTGATACAGAAAAATATTTAATACATTGTCTTCTTCTCCTACCAATTATGTAATGAAAAAATTGTTGTGAGAGTGGAGATCACTTAGGCTTAGAAGTCTAAACTCATTAGTTATGTTTGCTACTACACGTATTCCCTAGATCATGAGTTGTACAAGGTTAATCTTGTTCACGGGTAAAAGCCTATGTTACAACTTGGTTTGGTTTTTTTTTTTAAAGAAAAAATAAGCTAGCATGTTCAAAGTCGAAAACTGAACATGCTCCTAGAGGCTAGAGCTCACTGCCATTAATGGTGAAATCTGTCCTCGAGTTTGAGTTAAGCCGTGGCCTACTCATTGTGTATTTGTAAATGGGTAATTTCAGCCTCTATGAATTTAAAGAGCTGTTAGTGTTATGTATTAGTGGTTTTTTTTTCCTTGGTTGCTAGATGTATATACATAGTTGTTAGTGTTATGTATTAGTGTCAGAGTTTTTTTTTTTTCCTTTGTTGGTACAGTTATATACATAGTTGTTCAGTGTAATGATTTTTTTTCCTTTGTTGGTACAGATATATACAATGAAGGTTGAACATGCAAAGGACACTAGAAGTTCAAAGGCCTGCTTTCCAACGAGAGATTAATGTTAATCTGATAATGCATCTTTTATGCAACTATGTCACTGCAGCTGAGAAATTTGAAGTTGATAATGCATCTTTGGCATTGGGTTATAGTGTAATCTGTTTCTATGAAACATGGGGTATTTTGTATCTAACCTTGGTTTTTTGCTGTTTGTAGTGCTTTGAAACATTGGGTTAGAGATTAAGATAATTATTTTGCTTTTAAGAATAAAGGGATGTGAATGCCTTGGAGAATTATAGCTTACAGATGAGTTCCACGATAAGATAAAGGAATTGTAGATTGTTCAAATGTAAATAGGTATGTGCAGATTTACTGGATGAAGGTGGTCTTGTCTTTTGCAGCTTCCATCAGGGCGTTTAGTGATGCGCCCAGTGGTTTACAGATTGTCTTGTCTTTGGCAAATTTACTGAATGAAGGTGGGATGGTCCTGTCTTTTGCAAATTTTGCTGTAAATGATTGTAAAAGCAGTAAAGAAAAGGGTAAGAAATGGGTAAGGTGTGTTCTTAATTTATTGAAGTGTTTGATAACGTCTACAACATATATATATATATATATATATATATATGAGAAACATAATATATATATATATATATTATATGTTCATATATTCAAGAGGTTTGCGAATAGCATTGTCCAAATCATGTTCTGAGTTAAAAATTACAAGTAATCAACTTGAGAAAAAAAGACAGATCTTTTGCAGTCCATAAAATCTAAAGTTTAGGACACAGTTACACAAAACAAGGACTGTTGGGACCAGAGGATAGGATAGACAAATTAACACCAACTCATGTGCTATAAATCCTAGCTACATTCTAACAACATTTTAACAAAAGATTATATTACATTTAGGCTACTGGCTTCAACATTTTAATGTGTTTCTCTAGATCTAAACTGCTTCAATGCTTCCTTCTAGTCACTCTTCATTTTTCCTTGTAAGGATTGGGGTAGCTGTAACTTCAAGATCTGCAGAAGTAGTATGAAGCTGGGGCAACTGTTTAGAGTATTCAATCACCGGATACACTTTTCCCCTACTTCTAACTCATCTAGCATTATCTATAAGAGCAAAAGTAATTGACAGAAACATAGCATTTACGAGGAAACAAAAAGCTAAATTACAAATTGAAAAAACATGAGGGATCCAAATATTTGATCATGAAGTCAATTTTGTGTGTATGTAATATACATCTAAAGAATAGCACAAAACTTTCCAATCTATAAAACCACATCTTGATAACATCCAAATATTATTGATCTATAAGGCAAGTATCCCTCTTTTCCACTAAATACCCCACTGAAACCCTCTATCTTGATAACATCCATACCCAGATGAAATTTCATCAACCTGGGCCACTTTCTACTAGAACCACAAACTCAATTCCTACCAAAATATGATGTTAATATTTAGCTGAGGCAAATATCTCGTACAAAGTTTTTCTTCTTCCTCTTGATTAAGAAAAATGTAGACGTACATAACCTAACCCAATATAAGAAAAGTCCCAAATTGACAGAAACAAACATAAATCTGACATTAAAGAACAATAGGAGGTATAAATAGGAAAATTAAATTTTAAAAAATGACTAATAGGAAACTGAGAATGGGAGGTTACCAATAGGAAAAAGAGGGTTCCTGGTGCTTCTTCTCCTCAAAAAACTTTTCCAAGTTAGGCTTCATAGTACCCATCTTCTACGCAATATATTTAATATCTATCAAATTATTTTACAAGCAAGTATTAGACCCAGAAACAAGGGGATTTGAAATCGACGGAAGCATGGGGGTCGAGTTTACCATCGATTCGAGCTTGCCACTTGCCCTAGATTCACTGATATGGGTCAAGTTTGCCCTAGATTTAAGCGCCAAGCAAAGGGTGAAAAACGTGCTCGGCTTGGAGCTTCGTTTAAGTAAGGGACAAGGGTTGCAGAGAGGGAGAGGGAGGGGCTTCGTAGCGATAGGCAAACCGAAGGTGGGGGGGCTGCGCAGAAAAGGGAGAGTGAGTGTGGATGGCTTCGGGTTTGTTCGCAGAGAGGGAGAGTGAGGGGTCGGGCTCGTCTAGGTGAGGGAGAAGGGCTTGTGAGCAGAGAGGGAAAGTGAAGGTTGGGGTGCGTCGTGAGGGAGAAGGAGGGATTGTGAGCTTTACTCAGGGTTGGGGTGCGTCGTGACAGAGAAAGAGGGATTGTGAGCAGAGAGGGAGACTGAGGGTACAGGTGGGCGACAAACTGGGTTTGCCACGTCAGGTGTGTGTCGTGCGATTGACAGATTGGGGGTTGAGTAGACTTTTTCTTGAGGAAAAGGGATCAACTTGTTGGTAGTGAGTGTTTATAAAATATTGGAATGAACATATTCATAATTGTAGTTCCGACCAACCCTAGAAGTTATCTGGATGACTTGAAGTTTTGTAGTAAGGTGTTGGAAGGTTGGGGATTTTGGAGCTAGCATGTTTCGTTTTATTTTAGATGTACTAGTTTTAATTCTATTAATTTTTAGTTTGTATTAATTATGTTTATGTGTCATTTGGTTTTTTCCAGGCACTATGTGAGGCAATTCAAAAACATTAAAAAGTTCCGATAAGCGGTGCAACTATGCTAGACTTTGCCTAAACAGACTAGGGTTATTTTATGAAAAACATGCATATTCTGTAATGAAAAATTTGAAAACAACATCGGTCATTTTTCTGCACAACTCACTGTATCTAAATAAGAAAAGAAAAATATTTTTCTGACATGATTGGTGTAGACCTGAGTAAATTTTTAGTTATCTGTTCTCGATTGTGTAAAAAGAGCAAATATAAAATATGAAATATGAAATTGTGTATATGATTATGTGATCTGTATATGTTTATCACTATGTTACTGATATGAAATGTTGCATTTGAAAACATCTGGCTTGACATTCTATTTTTATTTCCATTCTGACCTTACTACGGGTGTAAAACTGTGGCCTTTATTATTGTGTTAGTACCAACATCTCATTTTCTGCTGCACCCACTTTAGAAACAAAGTAGTTTTCTGTCTGGTCTTCCTTGTGTACACACTCGGGATTTCGAGAATAATAAGGGGAACATTTGATATTCTATTTTTGCTCGGTTGGCCGTCGGGGTTTGTACATCCCTACCATGGGAGTTAAACCTAGAATAGGTTTTGATTTGATAATGTTTAGTTATGCTATGCCAAAGGACTTTGTATATAAATATTTCTAAATTGTCACTCTGATATTTTGATAACATGTTTGGTTTTACGTTTTGTAACTAGCTTATGTTTACACACTGATATATATTCACTGCTTACTGAGTTGTTGATAACTCACACAATTACATTCAATATTTTCATATGCTTTTGATGGTTCAGCTGAGAATCAAGAGTAAGAAGTATGGGCAGGATTAGCTGAGGATAGTGGATTTAGTACCTAAGGGTACTAAGATTATTAGAGGATTTTATTCAGTAGATTGGATCTTATTATATTGGATCTTATTATATTGATTTGGTTTATTGATATTTTATTGAGACTTTGTGGAATTGTTGATTAATTATATTGAGGTCCTTGTAAAGGAATATCTATATTTAGTTTGAACAAATGAGTTTATGTTTATATAGCCTTTTGGAGTATATATATTGTATTGTTGGGAGATAATTTTAAATAACATGAACTAACTCTCTAGACCTCAGGTTGCAAGGCATTACATTGTACGTTAGATTGATAGTAGAGAATGCAAAATGTAAACACCCAGTCAGTGCAGTACGACACATATAATTGAAGTTCTTATTAGACGTCCAAGTGTCAATAGTTAAACTAACCCGCCCAACTGCCTTAAATACTTTCTTCAACTTCTCCTTATCTTTTTTAAATAGTTTAATATAATCTCTCGTTGCAGTGGTTCGAGATGGTACTTGTAATCTTGGTTCTAGTGATTTACACACCTTCCTAAATTCTTATGCTTCCACCACCCTAAACGAAACCTCATCACAAACTATCATTTCTGCAATTGCCATTCTACATCCTCTGGATCAAACTTATGTGTAGTTTGTTGATCCATGGTTCTAATTCTGTTAGGATTTTTCCTACAAACACTAACATGATGCAGCATACTTGATGTACCATGTTTTTTGGGGGGACAAGCATAAGTCTTGTGGCAGTAATTACACCTCGATTTTGGGTCACTTAATGAGCATCCAACTATTTTTGTGAAGTGGTCCCACACTGCTGAGGGATCCCTACTTACCTTCTTTTTGGGAGGGAGGATGGTGTTACTACTAGTAGACAAGTTAATGTTTAAAGCTAAAGGAGTAGTAATCTCATCGTCTCTTAAATTTGTAGAAGTGTCACTTCTGAAGTAATCCATGATATGAACTGACATATAATAAAAGCATGATAAAGTAAGAATACCATACTATTTTGAACAATGGAAATTCAATTTTTTCTAAATGCTAAAGAGAAACAGATGAAAAGACATAAAACAAACAATCTTGGTTTGGCTCAAACAAAGCATGGCTATGATTCAGTTGGCCACTGGATCAACTCTACAATCAAATTATAAACAAAATTAAAAAAAAAAATCACGGTGGAAGTGTCTCAATTCTAATCACATCAATAAAAAAAAAATTTAAACTGAAGTTAGGAACTCCAACTCACTGACTGCTTTTCTTAGGATTGTGGAAATTTAAAAGTTTTTGGTGAACAATTATTTTAGGGTTGATTCACCCAAATCCCAACCTTCAAAGCTCATGGGGTTTCCCTATTTTGCCGTATCTCTGTTTTCATAAAGTAAAAAGTGCAATTTTTTTGAATGCTGCATCACAATGTTTTCTGTTTGTGCTTTTATCCTTTGTTTCTTTGTAAAAGACTAATCCTCAGATCTTCATTCAAACGACCATAATCACTAGATGGTCATTGCGGTTTACTAGAGAAAAATAACACAACAAATCAAACCTCTCTACCATTCATACGATCTAGTATCTACCAGAGAAACATAACATAACAAATCAAACCCAACAGTCCTAGATTAACAAAGAAAGAATCAGACCCAAATTATGGCGACAAAGAATGCCGATGGAGACGGAATATACCTCAGCAAATCGACTTGATCTTGGAGCTCCAGCCGAACAGTGATGGTGAACGGTGACGGAGATCGCCGATGGAGACGGCATCAAGAATGGCAACGGAGAATGCCACTGGCTAGGGTTTCTGCAGGCAGGTGAAGTGTTTGCTTGGAGTATTCGGTTGCTTGGAGGGGAGAGAAAGAGAGAGAGACACTCGGTTTCCTGAGGTGTGATTGAAGAGAGAGAGAGAGAAAATGAGTGAGAGAGAGGTCTAGGTTTGGAAAGGAACTATCGGGCTACTCTTTCGCCCGTTAAACAGCGAGTTGGATGATTTCCAACCCGTTGTTTAGTTGAACCCGCATTTAACAGGTGGGGTCGGACAGATTTATCTGGTGGGTGAGGGTCAGTAATTTTTGAACAGGCTTAAGTGTAAGGGTGCAAAGCAAAGTTTTAAATTTCGTACCGTATCGGCCGGTACGGCCGAAATTTTTCGTTTCGGCCGTTCGGCCGGTACAGGTATTATATCTGTTCCGTACCGGTTAAAATACCGGCCGTACCGGCTGGTACCGGCCATTTCAGACTGAATTTCGACTTGTACCGGCCTATATTTCGGCCGATACCGGCCGATATTTCGGCCTATATGTTTTTTTTTTTTCATTTTTTTAAACTACAAATTTATTTTTTAACCCCTAATTTAGACTGAACTATTTATAATTTTTATATATATGTATTTATATATAATTTATTTATATATAGACTATTATTTTGAAATATAATTTTTATATATATTTATATATATAATTTATTTATATATCGACTATCCCGAAACGTTATCCCGAAACGCTATCCCGAAACGATATTGGTACCGAAATATTTCGTTCCAGTGTCTTGACCGGTACGACGTCCGGTACGGTATTCAAAACATTGGTGCAAAGTATATTTATCTCTAATTTTATTTATACTCCATTGTATGTGTTCCATATACGAATAGAGAAATATTTTAACCACAAAGACATTTCATAAAAGTAAACCTATAAATTGACGTAACTTGATGTTGTGCATAAGATCATAAAACTGCTTTTATTATAAAGTAGATCTAACATATCATATGAAATCATGTCAGTTTGTGAGTTTACTTTTATGAAATTTTTTTCTGGTTATAACACTTTTTATATGAATATGAATAGACTGGATTGAGGATGTGACAATGTGTGTCATTTTACGCTGTTTACAATGTGTATTCGTTGTTTAAAAAAAAGAAGTGCAACATGATACTTACATTATGTTATCTCATTAAGAATTAATAGATATGAAGGTATTTTTTAATAATATAATATGGTAATATGCATACTATGAAAATAACTAATAAGAAACTTTGGTTAGACACCTTATGTGCTGTGGTTTTTAGACTTAGGACCATGTGACATGAGGATGAGAACGTGTGTCATTTAACGCTTTTTACTATGCATGTTTGTTGTTAAAAATGAGTTAAATGCAATATGACACACGATATTTATATCTTATCACATTATGTTATATAATTAAAAATTAATAGTTATGTAGGTATTTTTAATAATATAATACCATGATATACGTACTTTTAATATAATAGAATAATATTACTCATCATATTTCATGATGTGTAATTAGATGATTGGAGATTATTTATTATATTTTACTTATGAACCTATCATATAATGCCACATGTCAAATTTAATTTTTCTTTAAAATTATTCTAAAAAATCAAAAATAAAATCTCATTATAACAAAACTAGTTTTATATTAAAAATCAAAAAGAAAAAGGGTTGAACTGTGTCTTTATTTTTACATTTTTTATTTTCTTTAATTTTTTATTTTACTTTAATT